>NW_022983545.1:600389-704226 GCF_010093885.1 Aplosporella prunicola CBS 121167
AAAAAAAAAAAAAAAAAAAAAAAAAAAAGTGTATCTCAGTAAATAGCCGTATATATTTTTTAGCTATTATAATTATTTACTAACGTCTCCTATAGCTAAACCAGCCTTACTATTAGCGAACCCTACTAATTAGCGTATACTATATGGGTCTCTTCCGTGCTGTAAGGTCGTTTAACGGAAGGAGACGTTACAAAAGTTCCTTAAACACATACTGCCCTCTTAATAAAGCCCTTCTCCTTGGTTTGTACAATTACCCAATTATCACGAATCCAATCAAGTAGTCCTAACTGACTCCTCTCATCAATTTTTGATGACCATGGCTGAAATTCCTTGCCAGGTAGTGCCTTGTTGCGTACAATAGGCCTGCCGTTTTTTACTTCGATCCATCTTTTGAGCCCTCTTACTACCAGGCGCAAGCTGTCGTTTTTCCGAGGTATTGTCATTTTTATCTTCGCCCATAGTGCTTCTTCACGTGCAACATCCTGATATTTTCGGAGCTTGGTTTGGTATTCTTCTTCGCGGGCAAAGTTCTTGATTGCTTCCAAGAGGACAGAGTCTCTGTCCCAATGACAGTCGGATCCTGCGTGAGGATTATCCATCATCCAGCCTTCAACAAAACGCCTGTACATTCCTCTTTTCATCCTGCGCGTTCTATCGTTACTATTCTCCTCTGGTGGATGATGGCCATGTGTCTCCAATGCATTTCGATTGAAGAAGCGGCCACTAGCGATCCAGCGATATATTTCGGCCTCAGAGTCGAATCCACTGTGAAACAGAGAGGGATTAAGTCCAAGGAATTTCATGACTTCCTCAGGATCGTGGCTGAGGTAGACCATGCTAGCTTTCCGATTTTTGGCTTCCATTTCCGGTATTCGTACGTGTAATCCTTTATCGGTCGAAGATAGACCTAGACTTCGATGTACGACGCCCAGGATCTGAGAAACATCACCATAGGAAGTCATGAATTGTTGCCATTCTAAGAATCCTTCCCGGCAGACCTGGACATCCAGCTGGACATAGGCGCTGGGGTCATCGGGATGTAGTACGGCGTAGCTGGTCACAGTCCCGTTTGTAACGTGAACCTTCGCGTCGAGGACTTCAGCAAGGTGTTCGGATGAAACTCCAAGGTGAGGCCCTTCCACGAGAAGATCAACATCCCCATGTGAATCCTTGTTGGGCGGTTCATGTGAGCAAGTGACTCTTTGGAAGAAGCTAGCAAGCACCTCCAAGTATTTTGACGCCAAGTCCTTGTAGACATGTGTTGAAATTCGCGGTGTACTTATGCCAAGCTTCTCGAAAGCATGGCCACCCATTGTGCCGAGAAAGTTGACGGAACAAAGGTGCGATGGACACGGGTTACTTCATATAATAACTGCAGCACCCCCCAGCTCCGGAAGAACTCCGGTGCGATGCGGCCATTTGAGAGATTCAAACAATGCTAAAAAGGCTTGGCATGAATCCTCCAATCAAGTTAGGGACACTCAGCCGCTGGTAGCGATCAGCCCCACAGCGACCTACAATTCCCCGGCATCTAAGAGTTTTGATTGGTGGAAATATCTAACCGACAAACTAAGCCTTTTTAGCATTGTTTGAATCTCGCGAGCTGTACCTTTCTTGGGTGGATGCTTGTGTTCAGGCTTTGGCAGGCATTAAAGTTTTGGCACATGTCGTTACCTGTACTGCAATGACAGTTCCAATGCTAAGTGCGCCCTTCCCTGTCAACTTTGCGAGGACAGATCCCCTGGCACCCTCCACCGCAGCCAAAACACCGCTACCGACCGCCCCCGCAACCGCACCCATGACCCAGCAATACCAGAACGGCCGTGGCGGTAGTTCCTCACTTAATGAAGTTGATAGAAACGTATAGGTGCCAAAACAGAAGAACAATTTGCCAGATTGGCTGGCTAGTGCCGCAAACTCAGGAAGGTGACGCCTGAAAACAAGTGACTGGTAAGTCACCTCGGCCAGCCCACCAGAGAATCCAGACAATGCTCCCACAAGAGTAGTCCGGAGGAGGCCTGTCCCAGGGAGCTGTGAAGAAAGCTGGGATTTGGAGAGGTCGAATACCCAGAAACGGAAGCCCGCCCGCGGCACTTGTATGGCAAGGTGGCTTTTGAGGACCGGGAGAAGCCTAGCTGAGGGACCGAGCTCGATTGGGAGAGCGGCCAGGCCGGCGAGAGCACCAGTGACAAAATATGCCGATTGTTCACTCGACGAAGGCATGGTGCTGGGTTTCGTCGGTCCTGTCGGTACTCGGTAGTCGGTAAACGATGGCGCGTGTTGGGGCACGTTCAAGCGCTGAATGTTTGCTGACGTCGTAGATCAATGTCACGTGCATCGCACGACTAGTGTCTATTGTAATAGGTGCGGAACACTCTGACACCAAGGAGCCTCAAAGAGCCTTACCGGGATGTGCTTTGAAGAATCCAGCACTCTTTAGGCCGCGTGACGGGAGAATATCGACATAGAGTCGCCTCCACAATTACTAACCTGCACTACTCCAGCCGCAAACAAGGCAGCTGCGACACGCTCCTGTTCTATGGCTTCCATCCCATCTGCTGCAACGTCATCCGCCATGCGTCTTGTTTGCATGCTCTACGCGAACTGCCGCAAGCCGCCATCATGAGCGCCCAAGCCGACGACACGTCCCTTAACACATACAGCTCGAGCGATGTCAGCTATGCTTCAGCCCGATCGCCTTCCAATGCTTCGTCCACGAACGACGCATCGCCTCCACGTCGATGGGCACGAGTGCACCACATCTCACAGAAAGCCAAGTCCAAGGCAATGAGGACCTTGCATATCGATGACACGGAAGCGCAAACACAAGCAGAACAGGACGTCCAGGGCGATCCTGCCTTCAACCCGCAGAGCGTCTTTTGCGAGAAAACCATGACGGCGGGGCGTACCCTAAGCCGTACCACAGGGGCTATCCAGAAGGCAGGCTATGCCATCATTCACCCAAGAGATTCTGTGAAGTGCAAAGCTGCAACCAGGTTGGCTGCACCGGAGCAACCGTTACTGTCACAAGAAGCGGACAACGTGCTCATAGAAGCTCATGAAAGGCTCGAACGGGCTCAGCAAAATGTCTCTCCTGACGACGAAGAGCGCCCAGAGGCATTGAAAGAGATTGTAGACAATTTGGAATCACACAGGGAGAGCATGAGGGTGGCCTGGACTACGAGTAGATTTATACACCGTGTGCGTGTGGTGCCAAGCAGACGAATTGAGCTTCCACGAATTGCCGATTTCGATATTCATGATGAACAAGGAAGATACGTTCGTACAGACTGGATACGATATCTGGGGAACGTAAGCTTATTACAATCCGATCAGACACAGCACCGGGTGGTGACCATGGCTGACACTGAATAGTATGCCCTTTATGCGACCCAAGATTCGACAACACGCTATCTGGCATCTGACGACTCACCGTTCAATAGAGATATCATGGTAGAACATGTGGAGCGTATAATGATGGCTTCGGCTCCCTGGCAATCCTATTTTTTGACTCTTCGCAAGATATGGCGTTGGGAAGATCCTTACACAACAGGTAAATGGCTAGCAATCTTCCTCTTCGTCTGGTTGATCGACTACGTCATCACGTTTTGTGTAAGTCCAACCCAATTAAAATTAAGAACGGCTACCTGATATCAAACAGCTGTGCTATGTTGTTTTCATTGTTGTCTGGAACCGCCACAGCTCTCGCTCAGTAAATGCGCTTCGGGAATCACACGAACGTGCACTTGACCAAGGGGCTACTGCATTCAAGATCAGTGAACTCATACACAGACATGGTGCTGGGCGTTGGATCGACCCAGTCATCGACGAGGTTGGCCCTCGAGCACAGGTCCAAGTATATCTAACCATCTACTTATGTCGATTGCTCATACTAACTTTACAAAAAGCTGCATGACCTTGCCAACTTCTTGGAGATGTTGCAAAAGTAAGACATAACTGTTCAGTTCAAAATTCAAGAACTGACAATCGGTTCCAGTTTTTACCAATGGAGATTCCCAGAGAAAACACTCGCGACATTGTTCACATTCTGCATGGCAATAGCGCTTGGCGCTTTTACTCCCACCGGCTATTCCATGAGGGTAGTCACATTGGTGCTAATCTGTGGGTGTTCCAATATTCTTACAATGCTTTCGACAATAGCTGAGCGATTTATAGTATGGTTCTTTGCTGGTAGGCCCATTGGGAGCTATCATCCCAAATACCGGTATGGTATACATATGATCACGAGGTTTCCGTAGGTGCTGACACTCTGTTAGGCATATCGTGTCTCCAATTGCTTATGTGTTTTGGGATGTTCCTACTCATGGTACGAACACGCCTAATCTCCCAACCGGAATGTATGGCTGACTGGTAATAGCACAATGGTCTTTCCGTTACCTACGGAACAAAGCAGAGTCAATTCGCCAACGAGCCATCGAACGCGCCGTAAAATCGAAAGAGGTCGAGAAAAGGGCCTCCTCTGTGACGATGTCCGACCCTGGTGGTTTGCTTGACGATAGCTCCGCTAAAGAAGGCACGCTGGAAAGCCAACAAGGTACTCTACACACTACCAGTGGCATTGATGACCGTCAGGAGTTGGTTCCACTCGACTTGCAGACATCTAAAGAGGAGTATTTCATGACGTTTCGCTGTCGTTATCATGGCGTTCCAGGGCGATTGGCCATTTCTGCAACGGGGATCAGTTTCATCCGATTGTTTCCAGCCAAAGAGCTTTGGAGGCACCCCTTTCATGAACTGACGGAGATACGGAAGATGGCAGGGTCTCCGTTAATCAAAGGTATCGGAAAGGACAGGCAACTAGCTCTCACGTTTACAGATGGTAGCGTGGAACGGATGGAAGGAATGAAAACCCAGGAGGAGGCATTTAACAGCATCATAGGCTTTTCAGGTTTGCAATGGCAGAACCTAGAGCCACTTGAACGAGAGAACCACGCGGACGTAGGGGGAACGTAAGTCAGTGGAGCGTTGGAGCGTCATGGAAATAGTTTTGATACCCAGTATATATATCATGACAGCGCCTCTAAGCTGCGGCTGTCAAACATTCGATCACTCGATGTTTGGAGGAAAAAGCGTTGACATCATCTATCGTCTTAAATCGCTCAGAGCTCGAGCGAGGTTCTTACCTACCTACTACGTACCTAGCCATCACAAGTGTGATTGATTCCTACGCACGTGCCACGCCCCGCCAACATCATTGTGGGATAGTTGCGCTCCCCAGACCGGCGCTCAAAGAAGAGGCGCTGCCGTGATCGGGCCCGCACGCGCCCGCACCCGATCCGTCACGACTCGCAACAGAGTGTCGCGCGGTGCAAACGGTTTCGAAGGGGTAATAGAAACTCCACGAGCAGGAAAGCTAGCGTGGCCTCGGCTGAAGGTGAACCTCGAAATTTTCACACAGCATCCATTCACATTTACCGTGTCTTGCTACTTATAAGGGCAGATCGCAGATTGCGCATTCTGTTTTGCCCTACTTCTCAGAGCTAGTCTACCCGATCTTTCCGCGACTTCACTCCACCACCCCCGTCCCTAATCATAGTCACCTAGCCGAGAAAAGGCTGGAAGATGACAGCCTCGACCCACATGCCAGACGTGCCGGAAAGTCGTGTGCTTATCGTTATAACGGGTACGTATGGTACATCCTTCCGCAGCAAGGTCTAGCCCTAATGCTATGAGTACAGGCGGTACGATATGCATGCAAGAATCAGAAGATGGCCTGGTACCTGTAAGACATCGAGATTACCTTTCGAAGACACGATCCAGACGTAGGCGCATAGCTGATGTAAACAGGTTCCTGGATTCTTGAAGTCGGGACTTGCACCACGTCCCTCCTTCAACGATGGATCATACCCTGATCCTCTGGAGATTATAGTTGATGATAAGGGAACAAAGAAAGCGGTGCAAAGTCTACGCACGCCAAAGAGCTCCTACCAGCGCCGCGTCAGATATGCGGTTTTGGAGTTTGAGAAACTTCTTGACAGCAGTTCTATCAATGCCGCCGGTTGGGACCAGATCGCCAAGACGATTTACCGAAACTACACTTTATATGACGGTTTCGTGGTATTGCACGGTACAGACAGCCTTGCTTACACGTGCTCAGCCCTGAGTTTTATGCTTCAAAACCTTGGCAAGCCAGTTATTTTGACAGGGAGCCAAGCCCCAATGTCACAACTGCAAAACGATGCCACGGACAATCTATTGTCGAGTTTAGTCATCGCGGGACATTTCATGATTCCGGAAGTCTGCCTGTTTTTCAACTTCAAATTGTTTCGCGGAAACAGGGCAACAAAGGTTTCTGCAGACGACTTTTCAGCTTTCGCCAGCCCGAATCTGCCTCCCTTGGCCACCATTTCCTCTCTGAGGACGAACGTTCAGTGGAACCTGGTGTACCGGCCGCAATCTGTCCTACCGTTCAGCATCCAATCCAATTTGGACACAGCACACGTGGCCTGCTTAAGAGTTTTCCCAGGCATCAAACCAGAAATGGTTGATGCCGTCTTGCACCTGGATGGCCTTAAAGGGCTTGTGCTCGAAACCTTTGGAGCCGGCAATGCCCCCGGGGGACCCGATTCTGACATGACCAGAGTACTCGCGGATGCCGTCAAGCGAGGCGTCGTCATTGTGAATGTGACGCAGTGTCTCAGTGGAAGTGTCAATCCCCTGTACGCTCCGGCCACGGTACTAGGAAGGGCAGGAGTAGTGTTTGGCCAAGACATGACGACCGAGGCAGCCCTGACAAAGATGTCGTACTTGCTTGCTATGCCAGAAATAACACCTTCGGAAGTGGCGAAGCGTATGTCAGTGTCTCTGAGAGGAGAATTGACTGAGAGCGGCCGGATGCACTTTCAACATCCGGACAACGGCACGTTGACTCCCGAGGTTAACAGCCTGACAGCTTTGGAATACAAGATCAGCGAAGGGGACCTGGAGGCGGCCAAGGCAGTGATGAGATTTGATCAAAGGTGGTTGCTGAACGACAGGGATCATGCTGGGAACACGCCTTTGGTAAGTCCATCTTTGTCTTTGGATGGAGTTCTACGAGAGAGGCCAGAAACCGGGCGGAAAGAAACATGACAGGCCTAGAGCGCCCAGTTACTGACTGAACGATGAAAAGCACCTTGCGGCATCCGGCCCGAACGTCGAGATTCTGCGCGAATTTCTCTCGCAAGGCGCCTCAGTACATATACGTAACGGAGAGGGGCACACGCCGCTGTTCCTCGCGGCACAAGCGGGCTTGCGCGACCATGTGCGGCTGTTGCGTGAAGCGGGCGCGCATTTTCATGCGGATGAGAGGGCGGCTGCACGCCAGCTTGCATCGGATACGGGCGAAAAGGGAGCGTGGGAGGCGGCGGGCGTCCGGGACGAGAGCACGTTGTAACTAGATAGGTGGAATGAATAATAACGACGGTGGCGGCCTTGATGCCTGACAAGCACCCGCGTGACGCGACGGGAACGACCAAACGGCGGCCAGACCGGACAGCCTTGCCCATCCCCCTTCCCCCCCCTCCGAGCTCCCGCGCTTCCCCCCCTGGTCAAATTCCAGCCTCCCGCCGCTCGGCCCAAGATGACTCTCGGGCCACTGCCTTTCCCCGCATGGTCCGCAACGAACCCTGACCACGAGAAGCAGCGTCAAGCCATCGCCCAGCGCGCAGCGGCTCTCCGGCCCCAGCCTGTGATGGAGCGCTGCACCTGCGGGCTTGCACGTCGCGTTTCTACGCCACGATTCAGTCACTTGCGCAGCGACAGTCGGCGGAGTCGCCCCGACGCGCTGCTATTAGGTAATTAGGGTAGGATCAGTTGCCCTGAAGCGTTCAAGCACACACACGCGGGCGTACAAAAGTCGACAAAAGGCTCTGTCTTTTTCCACCTTCTCCTGCCCCGGTCACGTTAAATAACGCCCGCACCGTCCCGGCCCCATGCGCTCGCCTCTGCCTCTCCCTCTGACGGCACGCGCATCGTAGGGCGCCCATGTGGTTGGTTTCTCTCTTTCCCTTGCTGCTGCCCTTTCTCTCCGCCATCACACCACCGCCGCTGCCGCTCTAACCCGTCCCGCCCCCTCTTTTCCGCATGCAAGACAAAAAGGTCGTTGTCACCATCAACAGCACCGGCCGGCAATCGGCAAGCTTCATTCGCGTTGCCGCAGCCGTAGGATGGCATGTCCGCGCCCAGACGCGCGACAAGCAGGGTATCGTTGCGCAAGAGCTGGATAGTACCGAGGGCGTCGACCTTTGCGTGGGATCACTAGAGGATGAGCACTTTGTAGCGGGTCTCTTCGATGGCGCTCACCTGGCTTTCATCAACACGACGCACTGGGGAGATGAGATTGCAACTGGACGCGCCATGGCAAACGCTGCCAAAAAGGCGGGCGTAGAGCACTACATATACAGCGGCATGCCTGACCATTCCATCTATGAGGGCAGAAGCTGGAAAGCGCTGCCCATGTGGGCCCAGAAGTTCGCCGTGGAAAACTACGTTCGTCAAATTGGCATACCAGCGACCTTCGTCTACGCCGGAACCTATCACAACAACTTCACAAGCTTGCCTTATCCTCTTTTCCGCATGGAATTGTTGGCGGACGGGAGCTTTGAGTGGCAAGCCCCGTTCCACCCGGACATTCCCATCCCTTGGTTGGACGCCGAACATGATGTCGGCCCTGCAATCCTGCAGATCTTCAAACAGGGACCCAGAAAATGGGCAGGCCATCGGTAAGTTAGCGCCCATGCATCCCAGGAACGACTTTGCTGCAAACAGTTGTAGTCAACCACAGAACGACTGGTACGCTTCGCAGCCTCGCTAACCCCCCCCTGACAGTGTTCCGCTTGCCTTTTCGCGACTAACGCCAGTAGAAGTCTGCGAAGCGTTCAGTCGTGCGTTGTCACGACCAGTCAGATATGTTCGCGGGCCAATCGTTTGTGAAGTGCCGGTCCCGGCTGGCTATCAGGAGCATCTGGCCGCTCTTGAAGAGACACTCGGATGGCAAAACGCTCCGTACTTTGGGCCTGAGCTCGAGGAGAACTGTACAAAGGAAGCCCTTGACTTATGGGAAGGCTTTCGGGATATCGAAGAGTACGCACGGGAGATTTTTCCCGTGGAAGAGAGAGCAAACGGATTAACTTGGATGGACGATGAAGAGACGGACACTGCATCGGAAGCGCCGATCCGGGACGTGGAAAACCACTTCCAGATCATGAATCTGTGAGGCATGATACTTTTTATGTGCATTGCGTCGGCGTCCACTGTTACACGGTTGCGGGCACATGGTTGGCATGCGCCCTAATGATTAGATACCTTGGTCTTTCAAGCGCTGGGCGTCATGGCGGATGGCAGTCAAAGAAAAGAAAAGAACAGGGGCATCGGTAACTTAGGAATCCAAAAAGTGGTTTTTGCAGCTCAATTGTTGAAGAAAGATTGTCCGCGGAAGTGAAGTGCTTAGTCAGCGACGCCGCATCACGACGTGCGCGACGAGTTGAAGTTTCCATTGGAGCAATCAACCACGGTCCACACCATGGCAACACCACGCCCCAGCATGCGACCGTTGGCTGCATGGAAGTCGCTTTTGCGGCATGCCCGCTCCGCCAGGGTCCAGACTCGCAGCTTTGCCAGTGCGGTCGAGGCAGCCCCAGCGGCTGCGTCGCCTGGGCTTTTCACCCCGGCTGCTGCTGGTATGCTGCTCTACCCAATGGCTCGTGTCTCTGCTGACTTGTAAACCAGCAACTGCGAAAAAGACTCACAATCGCATCAAAACCTACCCGCCTCCACCTAGCACCGCAGCCGCCTGTAAGGACCCTATTGCCGCCGTGACACAGTCGCAGATTTCAATCCTCGATCCTGCCGGTGCTCGTACTAGGCTCTTTACCAAAACTCATCCGGAAGCCGCCAAAGTTGGGGATATTTTGCTTGTGCGCCTGAAGAGCGGCGATCCTTTTGCCGGCGTCTGTCTTAACATTCGGAGGAGGGGCATCGATACGGCAATCTTGTTGCGAAACCACCTGACCAGGGTCGGCGTGGAAATGTGGTATAAAGTGTACAGCCCGAACGTGGAAGGCATCGAGGTGGTCCAGAGGAGACCAAAGAGGGCCCGCAGAGCAAGGCTCTACTACATGCGGTACGTGGAATTCGGCGCCGAGACCAATCGTCTCCACGATTTCCAGCAATTGAAGTCTATTGCTAGGAGGCATACTTACGTTAATTTAGGCACCCGAAGCACGACATGGGCTCTGTCGACAACATTGTCAGACAATACCAGAGACAGAGGGCTATGCTCAGGTCGGGAAACGTCAAGGGCAAGGGCGCCGGCGCGGGCAAGAAGAAATAGAAAAGCAGCAGTTATTTGCGCCTTGCAGAGACCACTGGGAGGGCGTGTGTTCAGCACAAACCGGAGAACATTTAACTATTTTTATGTATCAATGCATTATGGATCGCCTGCGCCCTTCACAAAGGACCGGGAACCATTCCTCTGGATATTCATGGAAGATTGCCGCAAACGCCAGGACTCTGGCGATAACGGCGAGTAGCAACGTCCTAGCGCAAAGGAGCAAGCTCGAAATAGGCAAGGCATACGGGCTGGTTTTCACCTATCAGCCTTACAAACCTACACATGACTCATATGACTGGGGTCAATGACAGCATACCCGGACTGACTGAGTCGAAGCTTGGCCTGAAAATCCTAGAAGCTTAACGTCTGCTGCATCCCCAACACTTTTTCCTTTGAGCTTTGAAACATATATATACCAGCTCTTAAGGCGCCCTCGTACATCGTTACACTTTTTCCATCATTGTCATCTCCAGTCAATCTTACACCATGACTGAAACTGCGCAGTCGACTGTCTCTTACGAAGACCTCATCCAGCTCGAGCAAGACTTTGACGATGTTGACCTTCAAATGAGTACGCGCATACCATTCAGCCTGTCGAAGCAGCCGTGTTAATTGAAACTCCTTAGTCCGCCAGCAATATGCTCTTACCAAGCCTCTCTACAGCAAACGTCAGGACGTGATCGCCAAGATTCCTCATTTTTGGGCTCTCGTGCTTGAGTCGGCTCCTCCGGAGGTTGACCAGTACATCCAGCCCTCTGATTCCAAAGTTTTTGCCGATTGCCTCAACTCTATCGAGGTCTCCCGCTTTGAGCTAGACCAGGAGCCTGCAACTGGCCACCCTCGAAGCTTTAGCATCAAATTTGGTTTCGCTCCCAATGAATATTTCGAGGATACGGTCCTGGAGAAGAAGTTTTGGTTCAGGCGTGCGGCCGACGGTTGGACTGGTTTGGTCTCGGAGCCGGTCAAGATCCAGTGGAAGAAGGACCAGGACTTGACCGAGGGCCTTACTGATGCTGCAGTGAAACTCTGGGAGGCGCAGAAGAAGCAGACTGGCGCCTCCAATGGAAAGAGCAAAGAAAAGAAGCTCCCCGAATATGACGCTCTCGTTAAGAAAATGGAGACGAGCGAAGAGGGCACGTTAAGCTTCTTCACATGGTTTGGATTCGTTTCCAGCCGGGAGTACATCAGTGCCGAGGAATCTGCTGAAGCCAACAAAGCAGAGAACGAGAAGAGGGAGAAGAGAGCCAATGGCGTAAAGGTGGATGAGAAGCCGGAGGAAGAAGAAGAGGATGACAAGGAGTTCGAGCTGGGCAACGAAGCCGAGGTCTTCCCCAATGGCGATGAGCTGGCCACTCTGTTGGCCGAGGATATCTGGCCAAGCGCCATCAAGTATTTCAGTAAGTTTGGAATATTTGACTTTCGTAACAGAGACTGACTTCATTAGCTGCCGCCCAAGAAGACGACGACGAGGACCTTTCCTCGATTGACGAGGCGGACATCTATGAGGAGGAGGACGGCGACGAGCCGATCGACATCAGGAGCTTGGTGGGCAAAGGCAAGAAGGATGGCGCCGACCGCTCCCCACCTGCTAAGAAGCGCCGGACTTAATGTCGTGTCTCGTTTTATACCCAGGGCGAAAATCTCCTAATTATGTCCCCACCCATTTGCATAGACAAATTGATTTTGATTCAGATTGGTTAGAAATGGTAATCGTAGTTGTACCTGTGAATGAAGTATATATATCCTGCGTGTTTACCTGCCATTGCAAACTGTAAGCGCTCAAACTCCGAGAAAGTCTTATTCGGTAAGCCTTGTAGCGGTTGGATACGCCGAACTCGTGAAGCTCTCAACGTGTCCATAAAGGTAAATCAAAAACAATCCAGCTTGGTGGAGAGGGCTGTTCTTATCCTACATGTATCTCTTCGTGCTTTGCCTTGGTCGAGATTGCCCATAGACCAAATTGGATGATTGTGACCACAGAACGCCATAGCCAGGTTAAACCAATCTACCACGTCCCAGACTCCAGCCGTGCCTCCATAGTAGTAGTTCGGATGTCCGATGCTTGGAATCTAAACGATCCGTCAACCCGCAATATGTACTTGACAACCCTTGAACCACAGACTCCGATAACATGATGTGATTGATGCGAGGATGAGAAGAAAAACGGTGGACTGCCACGGCAAGTGCATGCGTGCACTGTAAACGCCCATTCGATTCGATTCCCTTACCGACCCAAACCTTTGCTCAACTTTGGTGCTGGCGTCCTCGTCCAACTATTTGCATTGTCAGCCTACCCACTACGAGGAAATGCAGAGACAGCAAGGCAAGACGTACATGCGGACGGTTCGATCGTCTCCCGCTGAAGCAAAAATGTTAGGATCCTTGGGGTGCCACGCAACCGAATTTACACATCCTGTACGATGTGCTTCGAGTGCTTCAACCAGGTGGCCGTTTGAACGCCAGACATAAACCTTTGAATCTGTGTCTCAAATATTAGCAACAAGATGCTTGTCTCAGTAGACCTTTCACCTCACCTTCGCTACCGCTCACCACGAAGGCTTCCCGAGCGCCCCCGAAAGTACTCCTAATGATGAACTGCGTCTGCTTTTGGCCCTCGTATCTTTGCAAAAGCTCGCCACTGTCGATGTCCATCAAACAGATCTTGCTTTCATTCATACTGACAAGCATTCGTTGGGAGTCTTGGCTGATGCTCAGGGACGTCAACTTGACATCCTGCATTTCAAACTCACAAATCCTTTCGCGGGTGATGAAATCGTACACCATGATGTGATGATCAAGGAGCACCACCAGGCGTTGGCCGTCGGGGGAGATGCCGACATCGTGCACTCGCATCGCGTAGCCGCGTTCGCGTTCGCTACCGTCCTCTTTCCATGTGTGGACTTTGTCGCCGTTGACGGTCCACTGGCAAAGCCCAGCTGCCGTATCTTGAGAACCGGTGACGAATGTCTCGCCATTGGGCGCCCAAGCAGCAGATGTGACGGGATAATCGAATGCTTGATCAAGACTTTTAAGGAGCTCCCCAGTCTACCGTCCGTTAGTCACAGTTTTAATCAATCAACACAAGCGCCGCTTACCGTCATATCCCAGAGTCTGGCGGAGTTGTCTTGGCTGCAGCTCACCAATCTAGTGTCATCGGGGCTCCACGCCAGATAACACACGCCATTTTCGTGATCCTCAAGCGTAAAGCGTCGTTGATAGTTGTTCGTATCGTAGACGTTGATCCTTTGGTCTTTACCTGTCGTAGCTAACATTGTTCCATCGTTGGAGAACCGCAAGAACCAAACCTCATCAATATGATGGCGAAGCTCGAGGGCCGTCTTAAGGGGGAAATTGTCGCGTTCGCACATATGATCCAGGTACAAAGACGGAGACACTGCAGTATTATGGTAAAGGCAGTTGGAGATCCAATTCTGCTTGACCTGGTCTAGTAACACTGCGAGTCGATGTTCCGGGATCATAATATTAGGCGATATTGACCCTGCATGGGGATTAGTTTATTGCATCATTGATCTATCTCTGAATAAGGTTTTTGGGCGAACAAGCTTACTTGAGAGTTCCGACAGAAGTTGATTCCGGGATCCTCCTTCTGCACCATCCCACTGGGCCTGGTACCGCACATCCTCAGCGGAATCGCACATCATGAGACTGTTATGTATGAGTTGCCGTAGTCAATAGCTGCATGGGAGAAAGGGACATACCTTGACAGATAATGGAGTCTGTTAACATCGTGGTGTAAAGGCGTCAATTCCTGACGGAGCACCATAAGAGCAGCGCCGAGGTCGCGTCCTTCGAGTAGCTCAAGGTACTTTTGCTGCCGCATCGCAAACCTCATCTCGTCTTTGTCCGCTCCCTCCGCAAGGGGGAGACCGCGCGTATCTCCACCCAGTGTCCATGAAGACCTACCCGACCTGTCAGGCGTCTTGCGGTATCCGTAGGCACCATCGCCTATGCCCACTCCGCCTCCGTCTTCATATGCCGTGCCAAACAACAGCGACTCTGCCTTTGCCCAGTCACCCTGAAGCACAGCATCCCGGAAGGCAGCTACCGTAGGGCCTTCGAGGTCGTAACCGCTTTCCTGACTGAGTGCTTCCGCAGCGGTGTTGTAGCCGAGGTCCGCCAGGCCTTGTATGAGTATCCGCGTCACCTCCTCCCGGTCGTGGCCGAAGAATGTGACTTCGGTGGGCTGTCGGGTGCCATTCGCCGAGGGGCCAGCGTTCTCGGGAGTCGTGTATCCATCGCCGTTGGCGACTTTGCGTGAGAAGCCGTTGGAGCCGTTGGAGAAAGCTCGCGAGGGAGACGGCGCTTCATTGCCAAAGCGCATGGTGTGTCGTCTGCGCTTCGGGCTATGGAGAAGGTGAGACGAGCTTTCGGACGAGCTGCGCGGGCGCTTGTTCGCCGATGGGGGAGAGGCAGCGGGAGGCCGGGAGCTTTCGTCTGCCAGTTCGAGGGCTTCTGGGGGTTATGCGCGGCGGTGCAGGGTGGTTGCGGCAGCGGGGTGGGCGGCGAGAGGGGGAAGCGCGGAGGTAGCGTCACAATGAGGGAGGGCGTGGATAGAGGTACCCAAGAGAAGAAGAGAGATGGGTTGCTTGCTTGCTTGAGGCAGATCACCTAATCGTCACTCGTCACGTCGCAGCATCCAACACGCGCCGCCAGCTCTCCGTCAGATGACTTGGGACTATGTATGTTCAGTTCGAGTACCTCACAGCTTCCCCCAGACGTCGACGCGCCTGCCGGTGGGGCGGCGCGATAAGGTCCATCAAGTGACACGCCTCGCCCAACGTCATTCGCTACAAATCCGCTAGACCTACTCCTACCGTCGCGTTCCCCTCGCCGCCGTGCTGTTCGAACCACTTCACCAGCTGGAACATGCTGGCCTTGGGCCGCCGGCTCAGGTCCGTGTAATTGACGTACTGCAGTCCAAAACGTGTCGACAGCCCCGACAACCACTCGAAATTGTCGACTGCCAACCGTCAGCTGAAGCTCATGCCGCCAAGCGTCCGCCTTACAGATGGCCCACCCCCATGCCCCAGTCACGTTGACCCCGTCGTAGACAATGGCCGCCAGTATGCTGTCGAGGTAGCTTTGGATGTAATCCTTGCTCACTGTCAGCACCCAACCGCCCCAAGGGAAACGCCGGGACAACGCACCGCACGCCGGAGATCCCAGAGGACCTGGTTAATGTCCGTCAATTGCGCCTCAAACGGCTCGGCAAAGCCAAACTCGCTGACCATGATCTCGTTGACGCTCGGGAAGAGATCCTTTACAATGCGGTTCAAGAACCTGCGAATGCCCATAGGCCCATCATAAAGCCACGACACTCCGGAGTCGGCCGCGGGGCCTATTGGAAATCCATTCGGAGCCGTCGAAACACTCTCAGCGCATAATGGCCAAGAGGGGTTCGAAGAATTCGAAATGCAGGCGTCCAAACCGCCCTCCACCTCGTAGGCGTAGTATGCCGAGTACCTGACCCAAGCCAGATCAGTGCTATTCCAAACCAGTGATTCTCCCGAGGTATACCACTCACCCGTCAATCGCATAAAAGTCGCATGACCCTTTCACCAGCTCCTTCTCTTCTGGTGTAAACGATGGTAAGATGTCACCCAGGATTTCTTTAAGAGACTGTGGATAGTCGCCGTCCGTCCACGGTCCCCCAAACCATCCCAAGACGAAATCGTAGTTCCTCTGGGTCGCGATCTTGTCTGCTTCTGAGCTGGAGTTTGCCTCGAAGTAGTTACCTGAGTTTTTAAAGGTAATCTTTCCTTTACCCTTAAATTCTTCATGGTACCATTTGGCCACTTTCGCGTGAGCCAGTAGTGTGTAATGCCCGCATATGAACCTTGTCGGCAATCCGCCGGTGAAGTTGTTATAAGCAGGATAATACTCCCCGGCAGGATACAAAGAATACTGCCAGTCGCAGTATTGCGGTTCGTTGATGGTAAACCAGGTCGGAACATATTCGTCGTAGCGGGAAATGATGAACTTGGCGTAGTTGAAAAAGTCATCAACAATCTGAGGAGAGGTCCACGCACCATACTCATTGAAAAGAGCAAGCGGTGTATCCCAGTGGAAAAGAGTAATGGCAGGCTCGATCCCGGCGTTGACAAGCTCGGCTATAACATCATCATAATGCTTTACCCCGGCTTCATTTACTGGACCTTTACCAAAGGGAAATATGCGCGGCCAACTGAAACTAGGGCTAAAAGCAGGAACACCCAACCCTTTTAGCCGGGCAATGTCTTGCTTGTAAAGCCAGTAGTGGCTAGCTAGGACGTCACCAGTAGTGTTGTCGGACACAAAATTGGTATACCGGTGAGACAGCAGATCCCAAATCGAGGGACCTTTGCCTTCGTCTTTAGCTGCGCCTTCTATCTGATATGAGGAAGACGACACGCCCCACTTGAAGCCTGCTGGAAGTTTCGCATCGGTCAGATTATTGTCGTAGCTCGGCACGAGCCCGTGATAGGCTCCCGGTTGAGGGTATGTTGAAGGTTCGGCTGTCGGAGACACTGTGGTGGTAACCGGTCCAACGGACACTGGGCCGACCTGGTTCCAGAGAAATGCCAGCGCCTGGTCAGAGTAGTCGTTATTGGGCCTACTCGTGAAGGAGAGGTTCGACGCATTGTATGTCTTTGTGGCATAGTCAGCAGGCGTGCAATACTGAAGGCCATGAGATGCCGATGATTGGGCACTGGCAATTGCTGTTAATGCCAGGAGAACAGAAAGAGGAGGGTAATGCATTTGAAGACCAGATCTGACAATCAAACTAAACAACTCCTGCAGTGTAGATGAAGAAAATCGAAGCAATTTATATATGACTATCTTGGCATCATGCCATCAGCGTGACGCGGAATATTGCACCCAAAGCGGGGAAGGGCGTTCAAGATACCAAGCAAACAGTAATGATTCCGTGCGGCCATGAAAAGACCGGAGATCTGGTACCTACGCAGGCGTGGAGGTGGGTCTCCGTCGGGAAAATGAAGAGTTGGCGGGAGGGGTTGGTCACGCACAATGACGATAACATGCATCAAATGCTCAGCACCAATTTTCTTCCGTTCATAGAGTTTACCACCTCTTTTTGGGTCCATTCCTTTTCTTTAAAAAATAAAGCAAGCCTTGAGGTGCTCAGTTGCGGGGCCGTAAGACCACACGGACGATTGCTTCCGTGTCTGAACTGGCCCAATGCCGGAGTAACTTCCCAGCCGGCCTGCGATCGACAGCCTCATAGAGAATCATGAAATGCTGCTTGAATGAAACCAAAAACTCAATCGTTCGCTTGGTGAGTATGGATATGGCCGAGGGCCCCGGATAGTTGCCCACCCTACGTGATAGTATACCTGCAAAACTATATAATATACTCTATACTCTTAGATAGTTTATATCTTTATCGCTTTATCAGTACCTTTAAACCCTTTAAAATATTTTATTTTTATACCCTTATAGTATACTCTAGAACACGTATATATCTATACTTCTATACCCTTATGGTATCTCTAGACTCATATATACTTTTACGATTATATCTTTTTAAGTACTATTATACCTTATATCTTTTAATTTTTAGGTAGTTATATAGTGTTCACTAGCCGTAGCATAATAATTCAATTATAACTAATCAAGGAATACTCTATAGGTATCGTAGATCTTACTTGTTATGTAGTTGAGGAGTGGGCAAAATATCTAGAAAAGGTGGGCAAATTATCCGTGACCACTGCCCAGAATACCAAAACAATTTCAAACAACTCTAACAATAAACGGCACTTAAGTCTAGAGTTTTCATTTGCCCAGTAGGGCTGTGTACAGTTTTGCAATAGATATCTACGGTGCTTGCAATCCGCTAATATGCTTCCTTGTGTTCAAACAGCGACGTCGGTAGCGCCCTGTTGCACACCGGCTGCTTGAACCTTTTCGCTATAGACGCCGGGTGCCGGCCTACTGTCGTATATACCTCTCGCAGCATCCTCGCGACGCTTGTAATAGACGTATTCAATGTAAAACGCATGAACATGGCCCGGGAGGAAGCTGTGATCGTTTATAAGCATGCGTCACGTGTAAATACAAAAATGGTAAGACATGCCCGAGGATGGTGAGACATAAGTTAATACAAAAATCAGTCCCGCATCCAGCAACTATTAGGACACCGACGGGTGGGACTGTTGGTATAGCTCCTGGTCAGTCATATCCTCTGTGAGTCAGCTGTGAAACAAGAGTGCTTACAAAAGAGAGTGATGAGGACGATTAAGATTGCGCTCGCCGACATTCTGTAAAATGTCCTTGCCACTTGTGTTTTGATGGTAAAGGTTGGACAATGTAGGTTAAACCGTTCGATGAGATGTAGTGAGAGCGAAGAGAGTGGTTTATATGTGTAGCTGGTGGATTGTCTGGTTCCTTGGATCCGTGCGAGGGGCGGCGCGTAATAGTGTACTTGCCACGCGAACGACAGTTGGGGCTGTGCCAATGAAGTGTCACCGGTGATGATAAAAGTGGCGCAAATCAAGGCATTCGCAGTCGCACCGTTTAGTCGCCCAAGAGTCCTGGCGGCTCAGCAATAGGCACAGACGGAAAGTTATGTTATACTACGCTTTCTCGTCATTCAGTCGAGACTTAAAATAATGATGTTCTTGCAAAACTCGACGGACGGCGAATCCTGTGACAGCACAACACCCAAGGATTACAAGGCTAGCAACCGAGCCTGTCAGTCATTTGTGATCCACCCTGTGGCATTCAGATCCATAAGAAGCCTCCTCTTTCTCCTTGCACACGCCCTTTTCGTTTGCCCACTCGGTCTCTTCCCACAAAAAGGCTTTCTCGTAGGCTTCTTCGTCGCCCCGTTCATCGGTGGTCTGTCTGACAGAATTTCCATGAAGGTTTACCACACCCTTCTTTAGGCACATGGCATCGTGCCACTCTTTAATGTCAGCCTGTTGTTTGGCGGCCCGGCTGTACGTTAGAGAGCAACCGTGTTCTTGGAGCCCATGGCCATCTTCGCGCTTGATCCTGGTAATGAACTCTGTGTCACTCAACCCTGACCCTGGGGAGCTCACCACCGAATCAATTCTTGGTACAATATCAGCATAGGGGCTGCGGGACCGATTGAGTATTGAGGACACAGTTCGTAGAGCAGAAACCCCAAGACTGCTAGATGGAGTTTCGGGGGAATCAAAGTTAAACAGATCCCAAGGCTTGCGGAATGATGTGTCGGTAAGCTGATCGGAAGGTGGTTTTGTAGGAGTTAGACAAGCAGCGACAACATCGCTACGTTGTCCGCAGGCCATGTCAAAGTTTCGACACACTGGTTTCCGAGAAGTCGGAGAGTTGATAAGTCGGTCTTCAGCCCTGTGTTTACCTTTGTCGCCAAAATGGCTGCTTTTCATCTCCAAAGGTGCCTCGGGACTGCTTGAGCCCCAGGATCGTTGTACACTCGGCTGCACCACATGGTCCATTTCTTCGTTACAGGTGTCTGCTGGAGTTGATCGTTGGGATAAGCTGTCGGATGGGGGTTTGAACCTATCTAGTGGTACAGGGGTGTCCCACCAGTTACTCCATGCCGGAACATTCTTGCCCCAGCCAGCATGTTGAGTTAAATGCGTGGACCCTGACGATCTGTTTTCCGTTAAAAGACTTGTATTCTTCGTTTGATCTGGTTGCCAGTTGGCCCAAAATGACGTCCTCGGCACTTCGGTCAGTTGCGTCCGGGATTTGTCACGAGAGGAGGCGCCTAATCGAATTACGGAGTCACTGCACGTTCCTTGGAATGATCTTACTGTTGAGGGAGAACACTCTTGTGGAGATCGTGCTACTGGATCCGGCGAGCGTACGACTCCGGCGAGTGCATGGACTCCAATGTTGGTAGACTCTGTATTCAACAGTGGCTCTCCCCAGAACTTGGAAGTGTAGTCAAGTGCGCAGCTTTCGATATCGGCTTTTTGGGGAGCGGAAGACAAAATTTCATCGGCCGACTCGGTTGAAACCAGCTTGTTTGAAATCGTATCCTTCACCGCAGGGGATTTCGTAGCTCTTTTGTTCCCCCGCATCAAGTGTGACAAGTCCGACAAAGAACTGGGCATACCGGACTTAACTTGCCCTTTGTGGGAGTCAGGCGGGTTGGGCCAATTGTAATGTTCCAGATGTAGTAAACTGTCAAATGGAGAGGCAGTTGCCACTTTCGAAAGCAGTTCTGTATCTTGAACTTGTGAAAGAGCATTCCAAGGCTTCGAATGGGCATAACGTTGAGGGCTGGAAGAGGGTTTCTGGCTTTCTATAAGTGGTGAAGGCCTGGAACAAGGGGTGAGGGGCTCCGGCTTCTGAGGTTGTCTATGTCCAGAAGCCACACTCATCGCTGTCTTAGGTGTAGTGGTAGTATGAGCTCTGTGTATCACTAGCTGGATTTGGACACGTAACTGCCGTTCGTACCGAACAATACCTGGAAAGAGCCTAGAAGCCACAGAAGCAATATCGAGAGGAGTCTGATGGATTCTTGCATGTTGATGATGGTCGTGTGTAGGTGTGGTTGCTTCTGAGGTGGGAGAAGGTACGCATCCTTGAAATCCTTCAATCGGCTGCTGCCAACTGAAGTTGATGCAATCCGAAGCAAGGTAATACTCCGGCCGTGTGAGGTGAGAATGGTATCGTGAATCGAGTAATGGCTCCGTGTAACGGGGGATAACGTGGTAATCCGATCCTTCTGTGGCAAAAGCTTGGAGATGATCGAACTTCATCGATGGACCACGCCACTTGACAGTCCCAGTGATTGCCGGTTCTCCTTTAGCATTCCTCACAGCAGACAAATGTACCATTATCGTAGGATGGATGGGTGTATCCTGGAAGCAGTCCCGAGTCCTCAAAAAGTCACACAACGTATTGTGTAGGTCGCCACTAGAAGAGAACCAACAGTGCTGCATTCCATGGCGTTTGTATAGCTCGAGCATGCCATTTATAACATCCTGGATATTAACGGGGAACGATTTACTGCCGAGGCTATTGACAAAGTCGCAGATGCGAAGATCAAGACTGGTGTCATGACGTCCTGTGGCAATTCATCAGCGCCCAGCTAGCTTTTCATTGTCCGATTTACTCCGCGAGCATCGAACTGCACACAGACAAGGTGTTTGCTTTTCAAAAAGAGACAGGTTCATGGCTTACCTCCGATATATTTGTCCATGTTGTCGATGATTTCCATCACACGGTTGGAGATAAGATATTCGAGGACTGCCGCGAACATCTCTTCCCAGAACTCGAGCTCTCGTGCCTGACAGGTAGAAAGGTTCTTCCAAGTAGAAATCACATCGAGATACCGGGCGAAATGACAATTGGTTTCATGCGAAGGATCGGGGCTGTCATATCGATGGAAGGCAGGGATGTACAGGTCCAACGCTGATTGCCTTGTAGGGAAGGCATCCGACATCAAGCGGAAATGCAATCGTCGTTGAGATCTCGGTTCGCCTGTTAGGTTCTTGAGCTTTGCCAGTTCAACGCCGTACAGTGGAGTCTCGCGGTCCATGCTGAGTGCTGTAGCACCGTTAGAATTAGACCCATCCTAAACAACGACATCGTGTGGATGGAGAGAAACTGCATATTGGATTGAAGCACTTACGACAGCTGCTTTTGTTATGGAATGATAAACCGAAGCCAAGCTGAGATGCTAAATGGGTCACGGAATGAGCATCCAAAAGGCCTCGCTGAAGTTGTTGACGCAGAGTCAAATATGAACAGGAAGGCAGAAGGTTATCCAGATTCTCCATCTGTATCCAAAAGCAGCAGCGACCACAAGCTCCGAATGGGTTTGGGAAGGTGCGCTCTAGACGGCATCCATGCTTGCTCTGGTTGTAAGCTGCTCGTTCTTGTTGCCCAATTTAGAAATCTGCAGGAACACGTCGACCCCATATCCCTCCAAACTATGCAGTTCAAGGCTGCCAGCCCAATATTCTGCATATATCCTGCTCATAGGCAATCCGATGCCCAGCCGCAAATCAGGAGGTCTGCTCGTCAAGGTAGTCAAGGATTTATCCAAGCTACGATCGTCGACCTTTAGAGGTTTTACTTCTTGCGTTGTGGCTGCCAGTTTCGGGACCCTTTGGAGGTTTTCGAGCCGAATTTTGCGTCGTGGCCCCTTGCTGAATGACCAAAGATACGGTAGGACCTCTTTGGGCACACCCCCACCCTGGTCGGAGATTCGGATGATAACATGCTGTTGTGTTTCGCATATTAAAACCTCAATTGGAGGAGGCGCTGTCCGCCTTTGCTCGATGAC
The DNA here is from genome assembly GCF_010093885.1 of Aplosporella prunicola CBS 121167. NCBI lineage: Eukaryota > Fungi > Ascomycota > Dothideomycetes > Botryosphaeriales > Aplosporellaceae > Aplosporella > Aplosporella prunicola. The sequence goes on from NW_022983545.1 coordinate 622,991, forward strand.
GGCCTGGATTGAGTTCCGTAGGAGTTCGCCGACAATGTATTCCAGATGGCTCAATATGTACGGGAACGTAGCATGTGTATGCCCTTCAATCTTGACTTCTGGAAGTTGGGTGGACGAGCCGTAAGTCTGGAGCATCAACTCTTTGGTTGCGTTTGCACATTGCTCGACTATTTCTTTCGCATTGCACTTGAGAAATATCTCCCCAACCGAGTCCATATTGGGGTCCAACTGTGAACTTGCCTCTGGGAAGTGCCAGGGGGAATGGAATGTTTCGGTCAGTGCAAGATGCTGCTCAGCGATAGTGCGTCGCGATATCCGCTGCACCACGTCAGCGCAAACAACGGAATAAGCAGCATTTCCGGATTTCTTACAGATCGCAGCAGAGTCGTCATGAATTTATCGGTCTCCTCCGGCTTCATGGAACCCTGGACCTCCAGTACTCCTATGGCTAACCGCGGTATGACGGTAAGATGCTCATTCACCGTCTCCTTTATGATTTGACACAAGTGGTCGTTGTCTTCCAACGTCTTTATCTCGGGCACCCGGCGGTATCTCTCAAACGCGCGATAGTAAAGCTCGTAGACATGGGAAAGGTGCGGATTTGTGACAACGGCATAGGGCAAAGTCTGCATGTCACGAAGACGGTGGGCGATCCTGAGCTTCTGGTCAGCTTTGGAGAGGCGGCATGGAAGGGCTGGTGCAGCAGCGAATACCGGGTGGGGAGCTCTGTCCGTACATAGTTGGCAGAGCCCAGGAGCCTTGTCTCGGTCAAGCGTGCGCCGAAGAAGGTCAATTGGCGTAAGCTGATGGGACGGGCCTCTCGCCGCACCCATCTTGGACTCGTCAGTCGTGCAATTGCGGCGGCGGGGAGGTTAACACGTACTCATCCAGGACGGATGATGGTCGCCATGGCGGGGCGCTGGACGTAGCGTAGGAACGCGGAGGGGCAAGACGCAAGGGCAAGTGGGAGAGGGCCCTGCGGCCGCAAGTCATGTCTGGTTGGACAAATTGATGGCAGCTGTCTGCAGCACGGGAGAAGGGTGTCAAGTGCAAGTGCAAGCAAGACAGCAGGACAGACGTCAAGGGCCGCGGACGTGAGGATCATGCCACGCGCATGTACCGATATTCATGTCACAGGATCCAGTGAAGCTTGCTGACTCGCCCAGGCAAGGCACGCCCATATCAGGGCGCCATTGGCTGACATCAGACATTCACAGCTGTCTGTAGCATGCCAAACTGCATCTGAAGTCCTGTAAGCCACCCTGTCCCGCCTCTACTGCCCGTGTCCCAACTGCCCGCGCCTCGGCCATCTCCCGGCTCTGCGTCAGACAAAGGCCCTTCGTCATTGTGTTCCCCGCCACCATTTAGCGAGCCAGCAGGTGCGCGGCTCGAACTTACACCTGGTGCGCAGCGTCGCTCTTGGGTGAAACAACGACTCTTTACAGCTTGCGCCGTCCGTCCGCTCGCTCCTGCTCGGATAGAGCCCACCGTCCAACCGCCGCAGCGCTCACTGCCTCCTCGACTGCTCCTCCGTCGACGCCACCTTCACCATGGACCAGGTAAGCTAAGCTCCGGCGCCCCGACTCTGGCAGCAGCTGGCTGACTTGTGCGCCTGTCCAGCTCGGCAGCGACATGCTCGTCGAGCCCGACTACGATGAGAAGCAAGACGTCGCCATCATTTCCACCGACGACACCATGGACGAGGCCGAGGCGGAGCCCGCTCCTCGCGCGGATGACTTTGAAGCCATGAAGAAACGCTGCATGCCGGAACTACCGGACCTCGAGACTGAGGCCGAGGCCGTACATACTTGGGAGATCCAAGAATGGAGGACCATGTCCCGGCGCGAGCATGGCCCTGTCTTTAAGTGCGCTGGCCACCCGTGGAGGATATTGTTCTTCCCATTCGGTAACAACACCGATCATGCCTCCTTCTATCTTGAGCAGGGCTTCGAGGACAAGCCGCCCGAGGATTGGTACGCTTGTGTGCAGTTCATGCTGGTTCTCTGGAACGCCAACGACCCTACTATACACGTTTCGCATACGGCCACCCACCGATTCACGGCGGACGAAGGCGACTGGGGCTTTACCCGATTTGCGGAGCTGCGCAAACTGTTCGCCGCGCACTGGGAAGACCGTGATAGACCGCTCGTGGAAGGCAACTCGGCCAAGGTCACTGCGTACGTTCGGGTCATCAAAGACCCCACTGGTGTTTTATGGCACAACTTCATAAAGTAAGTTTGCCAGCAGACAACCCATCGGAATCGACACTTACAACCTCAGCTACGATTCGAAGAAAGAAACTGGCATGGTCGGCCTAAAGAACCAGGGCGCAACCTGCTATCTCAACTCTCTCCTCCAATCACTTTACTTTACTAACGCCTTCCGGAAGGTAAGCTCACCCTTGTCCTTCAATGTGAACTCCAACTTATAGAATTAGGCCGTCTATCAAATACCTACGGAACAAGAAGCAGATATACGAACGAACAGCGCATATGCTCTGCAGAGACTCTTTTACCAGTTGCAAACCAGCAACTACGCCGTATCCACGAATGAGCTTACAAGTTCATTTGGTTGGGACTCCAGGCAGATTTTTGAGCAGCAGGATGTCCAAGAGCTTTCCAGGATATTGATGGAGCGAATGGAAGAGAAGATGAAGGGGACCGAAGCGGAGACTGCGCTGCCAGACATGTTTGTGGGCAAGATGAAAACGTACATCTCTTGCATCAACGTTCCCTACGAGTCATCACGAATCGAGGATTTCTGGGACGTGCAGCTCAATGTCAGCGGTAACAAGAACCTGGACGACAGCTTCAAGGATTATGTCCAGGTTGAGACCATGGATGGCGAAAACAAATACTTTGCGGAAGGCTATGGTTTGCAAGATGCAAAGAAAGGTGTCATTTTCGAAAGCTTCCCGCAAGTTCTTCACCTCCAGTTGAAAAGGTTCGAGTACGATTTCAACCGGGACGCCATGATGAAAGTCAATGATCGATACGAGTTTCCTGAGGTCTGGGATGCGTCCCCTTATCTTTCCGAGGGGGCGGACCGATCTGAACCTTACATTTACCGTTTACATGGCGTCCTAGTCCACAGCGGCGATCTGAACGCTGGCCATTACTATGCCTTCCTCAAGCCAACCAAGGATGGCGACTATTACAAGTTTGACGACGACAGAGTCACACGTGCCACGATACGGGAAGCGCTGGAGGAGAACTTTGGAGGAGACTACACAAACTTGGTCAATGGCAATAGCCAGCAGAGGAACCCGTATACTCGCACCTGGTCGACCAAACGATCAATGAGCGCATACATGTTGGTGTACATTCGGGAGAGTCGGTTGGACAACATTTTACTGGGAGACGATGGTGTCCAACCGCCAGCTTTCATAGGTAAGAAAGTTGGATTCGACTAAACCATGTGTAATAAGCTAACTGCTAGTAGCCGAGAGGTTTGCGGAAGAACGGGCGGCAATTGAAAAGAGGAGAAAGGAGAGGGAAGAAATGCATCTCTATCTCCATGTCTCTGTCGCCATGGAAAAGAATTTTGTCGCCCATCAAGGCTTCGACATTGTGCCATGGACCAAAGATGCCGAGGGCAGTGACGCGTGTCCTAAGACATACAAAGTGTTGAGGGCAACAACCATGACCGATTTCACAAAGATGGTTGCGGAAGATATGGGCTGTGAGCCGGAATCCTTGCGTCCCTGGGCTATGGTTAACCGTCAAAACGGAACTGTCCGTCCCGATGCGACAATATCATTTCCAGACATGACAGTTGAGGAGGCTTCCATCAAATTTGGCACAAAATCCGGAAACTTCAAGATTTGGATGGAGCAGTCAGAAAGCAAGGACTCAGAAGGCAAAGCCGTATTCCGCGATGCCAGTGTCGACATGCACGGCATTTCCAATAACCGGCCGATCATGCTCTTCCTCAAGTACTTCAACGCGGAGGAACAGACACTCTTCGGTATGGGTAGCTTCTATGCGGGTTGGCAGGACAAAGTGACGGATATTTCCCCTCAACTCTTGAAAATACTCAACTTGCCAGCAGGCACTGGGTTAAAACTGTTCGAGGTAGGCGCTTTTCCCCATGTCTAAGTGTAATGAGGTTCTAACTTTCTAAACAGGAAATCAAGTCCAACATGATTGAGCAGATGAAACCAAAGGTGACGCTCTCATCCTCGGAGCTGCAAGATGGTGATATCATCACTGTCCAAAAATCCTTGTCGGAAAAAGAGTAAGGAGTTACACGACACCACGTCAGTTTTCAACTAATGCGTTGACAGGGCTTCGGCTATCTCTGCAACGGGTCGCTACACTGACGTGAGAGAATTCTACGATTACCTTTTGAACAGAATTCGTGTGCAGTTCGCCGCCAAGTATCCTGTCGATGGGGAGGACAACCAGTTCTTCTTGTGGCTTAGTAAGAAGATGACTTATGATCAGTTTGCTGCTAAAGTAGGCGAACATCTCGGTGTGGAACCAACTCATCTCCGGTTTACTACTGTCAATCCGAACACCGGGAGAGCGAAAATTCCCGTCAAACGCCAACAGAATCAAACCTTGAGCATAATCTTGAACCCCAACAACTACAACTACGGAGGCGGTCAGCAGCGCAACGATGCGTTGTACTACGAAATTCTGGAGTACAGCCTGGCTGAATTGGAGCAGATGAGGAACTTGAAGGTTACATGGCTGCCGGATGGTGTTGCCAAAGAGGTTTGTTACTATTGCAGTCGAACCACAAGCATTTGCTAAACAATTTGCAGGAGCCTTTTGAAATTCTTGTTGCAAAGAATGGCACTATGAATGACCTCATCAAGGGCCTCCAAAAGAAAGCCGGCTTTGATAACGCCACATCTGATAAGGTGCGACTATATGATGGTAGCAGTGGCCGCTGGCGAAAGGAAATTCCCAGAGAAACTGGGTGCTTGAGCATAAACGAATATGCGAACCTCTTCGCAGAACAGATACCCGAGGAAGAGGAAAGCATCGACCGAGATGCTGGGGAAGATCTCGTTTCTTGTTTCCATTTCGACAAAGACGCAAGCAAGCCCTATGGTGTTCCTTTCTTGTTTGTGGTGAAACCCGTAAGTTACTCTGTCACGACTGACGATTCTCTCGCTCACATTGAAGCAGGGCGAGCCTTTCAAGGAAACAAGAGAGCGGCTTTCGAAGCGCACAGGTATCAAAGGCAAGCAGCTCGAGAAGATCAAGTTTGCACTGGTGGTCGGCAACCAGGGCTACGCAAAGACTGAGTACATTGAGGATGGTTAGTGTTCCCGGAACTCAACAAGAATAACCAACAACTGACGTTCGTCTAAGACGAGGTACTCGCCGACAAAATTAGCCAAAATTCGGAGGAGACGCACCTTGGCCTTGACCACGTCAACAAAGCACGCAATGCCTGGGCCAAGGCCGACTCGATTTTCATCAAGTAAAGGGGTTTTGTTGCATTAGTCGGGTCGTTGCATGGCTGGGTTGACTGGTGGAATTGAGTTAGCGACCTGTGCATAGAAGACCGGCGTCTGTTATTCCCTTTTGCCTTTGACACCATGCTGCTAGACATGGCGAGAGAAGAAATTGTACAACCAACCGTGTAGCTGGTAATTAGTTCAACTTCAGTTGCTGATGGAGGTTCCCGTCCTGATGGTAAACGTGGCCGATGTTTATCCGGGATCCTCCCTGGGTTTCGGCGTCAGTTCGTACGCGACAGGTAGACAATCCCGCCAGCAACAGACCACCCGCACGCCGCCCGAAATGCACGCCGCATTACTGCTTTATTGCCTGGTGGCTCTCTTCGCCACGGCCGTTTCATCGACCGCCCTCACCTACAGGCTGCTTGCCAACGAGAAGTCGTGCTTCTTCACCCATGTTGAGCAGAAGGGCTTAAAGGTGGCCTTCTACTTCGCCGTGCGTCTCCTGTCACCGTGGCCGGAGCTTATAATTGACGACGCTCTGTACAGGTTCAATCCGGTGGCAGCTTCGATGTTGACTATACCGTTGTCGGCCCCAATGAGCGCGTCATAATGGAGGGTTCGAAGGAAAGGCAGGGTGACTTTGTCTTCACGGCGAACGACCAGGGAGAATACCGCTTCTGCTTCAACAACGAAATGTCCACCTTTGCCGAGAAGATCGTCGACTTCGAGATTGCGGTATGCACTCCCCTTTGACCGTGTTTCCGACCAGCCTTGAAGCTGCGCGCAAGAATGAATGCCGCTGATGCCCCATTCTCTAGGTCGAGAACGAGGAGGCCCGCGCAAAGCTGCCCAGCAAGCAAGGCACCACCCCCGAACAGACCTCGGTCCTCGAAGAGTCGATCCTCAAGCTCTCCTCTCAGCTCTCCACCATCAACCGTAACCAGAAGTACTTCCGCACCCGTGAGAACCGCAACTTCAGCACCGTGCGCAGCACCGAGAGGCGGATTTTCAACTTCAGCATCATCGAGGGCGTCATGATGGTCACAATGGCGGGCTTGCAGGTCTTCATTGTGCGCTTCTTCTTCCAGGGCGCTAGGAAGGGTAAGTTACCACTGGGCTTGTTTTAGGCGGTTTGAAAAACTGCTAACACCTTGTAGGTTATGTGTAAATGAAGCAATGACAGCCATGCGACATTCACGCGCAGATGTAGATCAAGCAGATCATTTACACCTTTTTCGTTGAAGCAGAGCATGCTTCAAACAGCACAGACGTTAATTTCTTGAACATACTTGAATGTTACTGATCCGCTTGGTCGACATAACGTCCGTCACCGTGAAGCGAGATTCACCTTGAAGCAAGATGGTGATACTTGTACGAAGTAGAAGAAGAGACCCAGCTACGATGTATAGAGTATGCTCTAAGACCTTTGCACCTATACCCAGGACTCGGGCTGTGAGCTAGGCAAGGAGTAGTCTGTAGGGACTGCTTGTATCGTCCCTTGTCTCGCTAGAAGGTGGATCTCGGTTCGCGATGACGGACGTTACGCTGCTTGAATCTCACCATCATTTTTTATATAGGTTTTGGGATGTACAAAACCTGCACGTTAGTATACCCGTGCAACGCCTCTCGTCCCCCTTCAAAGCCTAAACCGGATTGCTTCCAACCCCCAAAAGGCATAGCCATGCTTGTTTTGGCGACCTCATTGATCCAGACAAGGCCTGTCTCGAGCTGCCGCGCGATGCGCTCTGCTCGCGTAATGTCGCTGGAGAAAACGCTGCCAGTAAGGCCAACATCCACCGAATTGGCACGCTCGATAACTTCGTCTTCATCCTTCCAATGCAAGACAGGAAAGATGGGTCCTAGCAACCCTCATTAGTACTCGGGTCAAATCAAATATGGGTTGACTTACCGAAAGGTTCTTCTTGTACAATCCTGGACTTATGGGGAGGATTGTCAATAACAGCCGGCTCGATGAAAAATCCTGTACTCTCTTTGACCTCTCCCCCAAGCGCGAACTTGTGTCCCTGCTGAATGCTGTCTTTATAGTATTCGAGCACCTTTTTGTACTGCATTTCGTTCTGGATTGGCCCGAGCGCGTCACCTTTGCTGGTGGTGTCGCCAATCTGAAGGGTTTTTACGGCTTCGACGAGAGCCTCGAGGAACTTGTCATAGATGTCGTCGTGCACATAAACGCGTTTGGCGGCAAGGCAGGCCTAGAGAAGTCTTCAGTGTGGGTTATGGACAACAGCAGAGCTCAACATACCATGCCTGTGTTATACAAAGCACCTTGTGCCACTCCATGGGCTGCTTCAGAGATATTGACGTCCGGGCAAACAATACAAGCATCGTTACCGCCAAGTTCGAGGGTAACGCGTTTCATGGTGTCGGCAGCCCCTTTCACGACTTTCTTGCCCGTGGGGCAAGAGCCTGTGAAGCTGATCTTTTGAATACCAGGATGTTTCACCATCCATGGACCGAGCTGGTCATCACCACCAAGGACCTGAACCACGCCTGGTGGGAATATAGACTGCGCAATCTCAACCAGCTTCAAGCCCGAGTACGGCGTGTAGGGCGAGGGCTTAACGATGATGCAGTTACCCGCCATCAATGCCGGTGCAATCTTTTGGACCGCGAGACCCAGTGGCACTGGAACAGGATATTAATATCGCCCTCTTAAAGATGCGTTGCTAGGGAAGCTTACAGTTCCACGGGCAAATGGCACCGACAACACCCAATGGCATGCGCCTTGTGACGAGCCTGCGGTTCGTCTCGACTTCATCTATGACCTCCTCATCCAAGGTCAGACCGGCGACATTCTGGAGCATGTAACCGGCAATTGTTGTCTCATAGAATGCATTGGGTCTCCGAACCTCTTTTGTCAAGAGCTGGCCCAACTCAGATTGGTAATTGATCAGTGCCGCAGCTAAGTCTTTGAGGAGCTTGCTACGGTCTTGTATGGGCGTTTTGCTCCATGTTTTGAATGCAGCTTGAGCAGCCCTGACTGCGTCGTCCAAATCGTCCTGGGTCGCGACGGGCGCTTCCCATAGCGGCTCTTTGGTCGCCGGGTCGACGCTGTGATAGGTCTTCTCAGAGCCTCGAAGCTGGCCGTTCACGATGTTGTGAAAGGCCGTGAAGTCGATTTTTGGAGTAGCCATTTTCCCTCGGATAGGACTTGCGGGGTAGGAACAATTGTTGTAAGTGGAGCGGGGAGACTATTTATGTAAATATGTCCTGGAGCACCACCTGCCTTTTTTGGTGCTCTGCAATATACCGTCGGTTCGGATCAATGAACTCCACTTTTGCTCGTGTTCATAGCGGGATGAATTCAAGGTATGAATGAAAGCTTCGCAGCGTAGCCTAAGTTCCTTGTATTGCATTTATGGTGGTAAATGCCTTCATTTTTTGTTAGTTTTTTGGATCTTCAACTCTGCTAGGCTGTGAACGAAATAGGGTGCTTGTAAAGGCCTGGTTTATATAGAGCAAGCAAGCAGATAGGGTTGACTGCATATACTACGGCGTTACTGTAAAGCGACGTCTTACGAGATGGTAATACTTATACAGAGTAGAAGATACCTAGTTAAGAATATAGAGCCTGTGTGTGCTCTAAGATCTTTTTGCCTATACCTAGGGCTCAGACTAGGAGCTAGGTAAAGAGTACTCTATAGGGACTACTTATATCCTCTTCTATCTTACTATACTATAGATCTCGGTTCGCGGTAACGGATATTAGTATAAGGCTCCGGATAATTTACCTACCCTACGGATACTACTCTTGTATAGTTATCTAGTAGCTACCACCGGTTATACAAGAATTTATCAATTATAACTTTCTAAGAAGCACTCTATAGGTTTATAATATTTTATTCGATATTTAGTTAAGGAGGTAGTACCGACCAACATGATAAATTGCTCCTAAAGGGCGCAAAAACTTTATAGGGTCCTGATTTGATGTATTATAGCCGTATTCGAGGTTAGTGGTGTGTATCTTTATTGAATCAGCTCTATTCCGAAAGCTGCGGTTAGGAATAGCGATCGGCATTTGGCTTATGTGTAGATATGTGAATTGGTCGCATCCGCCATAAGCCACGAGCAGACAATGCAACAATAATTCAAGAGAATTCCCGGGCGAACATGTCACTGGCGTGGACAAGTTAGCTGAGGTACGATCACGTGGGTGCACTGCCAGCACCTGCCACACCGGCAGACTCCCCGCGCAACATCACGAAGCTGGTAGACCCCAGCAATGTTTTCTGCGATCTCATCGACCCTGAAAAACGTCTGGCGTACGATGAACCCTACAGAGCCCGCCCCCTACACGCCCACTGCCGATGCGGTGCACGTCGTGAGAACGCTCTTCGTACAAGGCCTCGGACTCCCTGTCGAGCTCGCGGACTTGATTATCGAAGCCGCGGGGTACTACCCTACGGTATTTAATGCGCGCTCTGAGAGCGCCACTGATGGTATGGATGTTTCGACCCGCTGGAGCCGTAGAAGCACGGTTGCCTTTCTGTATCTGATCAGTGACCCGATCCCGCGGGCCCGGGAAGGGGAGTTGGTGAAGATCAAATCGGTGAAGTTTCACACTACCAGTCGCGACCAGGGTTGGGCCTCGCAGGGGTCGTATGGTACGTTTGAAGCTTTTGCGTACCGAACGCGTGTGTCCTTGCTCGCTGACCTATAACAGGCACCTACAATGGCTCTTCTTCCTGGTTTGAGACAAGCATATTCCGGCCGGTGCCAGGCGCTCCGGACGAGCTGGACCTGGACCAGAACCGGCACAGATGCATGCAGAGCTTCTTCCACGAGCCGGAGGATGCTGCGCCGCATCTGCAGACGGCAGGCTGGAACTTTGTGGAGCACGATGGGAAGCACTTGTGGAAGGTCCAGTACAACATCGTCGCTGGCCAGTACTTCGTGGAGCATGACGTGGAATGGAGACCAAACGAAGAACCCGCCGAAGAAGTCCCCGGCAAAGGAGACGGCAAGGGATTCATAGGAGCTTTGGAACCAGGTGACCGTGTCGGCCTCTGGGCTAGGGCATTGGTAGCCGCATCCCGTCTCTACATGGAGAATCAAAGCTAACGTTATGCAGTATCCCGGATGGAGCAATAGGATCAGGGACGCGAGGATGGAAATCGCTTACTCTGTATAGCACGCTCACTCAACCTGCGAGGGGTCAAGTGAGGCGAGTACAGGAAAGTAATTATCTGGAGTAAAACACCTACAGAAAGCCTGTAATATTAATACCCGCTCAAGAGCTATTCTAGCTCTACGTTCCACAATCTTGCTACCCTGCCATGTCCGTGCACGATCTAGGTACTACCTAGCTAACAGTCATGAGGTCATTATGTAGACCCTGAATTGAAAGCTAGGTATCTAGAACAGTAAACATCATAGAACAAAGCAGACCCAGCACTTCACTTCCCAAAAACATCCTCTCTTACAACAACCCCAAAAAACCCATCCACCCCACCCCCCACCCCACCAACACCAACACCTACCACCACAAGCATGCCGGAAAACGACCACGTCCAGGGCGAGCGCCTCCAACAACAATACGAAGTGCGGCCAGACCCGCACGCCCTAACCAGCAACCCCGACCCGTCGCAAAACAGCAGCTCGGGCGTCGACTACGAGCCGCACCCGGAGAAGAGCATCAGCATCGAGCCCGCGCGCCAGGCCATTATCGACAAGATCACGCGGCTGTACAGCGGCAGCGCCAGCGAGGAGGACATGCACGTCTACGCGGCCGAGGCCGTGTACGACGACCCGTGGAGCTACTGCGATACGCGGTACAAGATTGCCGGGCAGTGGTATGGTGAGTGCGGTCTTGCTCTGTCAGAAGCGTGATTTCTATTAGTCTTGAAGAAGTGCGTGGTGCTGATGCGGCTGTGGTTGTACTGTAGGCATCCCCAAGGTCATGGCGTCTTCGAAGACACTCAAGACAGAGGTGGTCAAGTCGACGCCGTCGGAGCTTATCTTTAAGCTGCAGCAGGAGTATACGCCGCGCGTGCTGCATATCTCCAAGACGGTGAACTCGCTGGTGTCGCTGGGCTTGGACGAGCAGGGCAAGGTGCGGTATCATAAGGATATGTGGAATGAGAAAGACTATAGCCATGAGGGGCTGGGTAGGATCATGAAAGAGCTGAATGGTGATCATTTGACCAAGATTACACAGCCGCCAGAGAGCTTGTAGAGTAGGGTTCCGAGGATCCGTATACGATATTATGATGGCAGGTTGTAAGAATAGTGTCGGTTGATAACGGCAATTAACCCCCAGAGAAACGGGCACTCGAATTCAACAACCGTGAAAGCCCCGTCGCCTGCACACCGAGGGAACAGACACAAGAAGCTTTGATTTCCAAAGGTCTGAGGACGGTACCCAAGTAGTCCACGACAGACAGTATACCCCACACCGCAACGCCACGCAATGCCAAACCCTAGACACGCCGCATCAGTCGTCAAGTTTCATTCTCATCGACCAGCATACTCTCCCCGACACCCTCATGCGCAGCGTCCTCGAGCTGCAGCACCCGTTTCCTCCTTTGATTGCGCCGCCTGACCTCGCCCTTGCTTCCTCGTAGTTTCCGATCGACCTCTTCCTCTTCGCTTTGTCCCATGAGGTCCACGTTCTCCACTGCTTCCAAAGCCCGGCCCAGCAGGTCTGTCGCGATAGGGTCCTGCGGACTCACGGCCAACGCCTCATGCAGCGCCACTACCGCATCCCACGCACGACCTAGCTCAAGCAGGACTATGCCCTTGGCGCAGAAGACTCCTGCGTCCTTTCCGCCCTGCCTAAGTACCGAATCGAAGCAATCGAGAGCCTTTTGGTAGTCCTGAGAGCGGCGATATGCATGGCCAAGGTTGGTGCGGGTGGCAAGTAACGAAGGCGAGCCGGGGGCGAGAGAAAGCTTTTCTGACGTCTCGAGAGCCATGTTGAAGATTTTGATGGCCGCGGTGAGGTGGTCCTGATGGTAGAAGACGACTCCGAGTTCGTTCAAGAGCAAAGGGTCGTCTTGGCAGAGCTGGTAGGCTGTGTTGAGGTATTCCTGGGCTAGAGATAGGTTGTGCAGCTGGAGCTGCTGCATGCCTAGGAACAGCTGTGGCAGGTGAGTTCCTTGGAACAGACGGGCTGCGGTCGAGTAAGCGGAGATTGCTTGGTCATGCTCGCCTTCAGCCGCAAAGGTGTGTGCGAAGCCAATCCACGCCGGGCCGAAGTGTGGATCCATCATTGAGGCTTTGGAGAAATAGCGGCGCGCTTCAGCTATTCGGTTGATTGTGAGATAGTACACTCCGATTGCAAGCCAGGAGGTCGGCTCGTCGGGGTGAGTATCGGCTAGATCATGCGAAAGCAGAAAGAGCGCATTCTTCAGGTTGAGTTCATGCAGGCAGGCCAGATGAATGGGCAGAGTAGTAAAGTTGTACTTGTCTTTTTCCAGAATCGTGGAGGTCAGCTGAAGCGCTTCGTGAAACTTGCATTGAGTGAACAACTGCTCGGCCTTTGAAAGCAATATGTCAGGATTATTGCCGAGCTTATAGTGCGTCGAGAGCGCCTCCGTTGCAGCCGTGAACTGGTCTGAATTCTTATATTTGGAAAGGCGTGTGATGTAGAGCATCTTAGTAAACTCGGCCGCCTCTTGTGCCGATGAAGGATCACTCGCGGGTATCGTTTCGAAGTCGAGGGATTCTAAAAATTGCCATTCTTCTTCTGGAGACATGAGAGAGTTCTTCATCAATTGATCGAACGCCTCGAAACACTGCACATCAATGCGTACAGCGTCCTTGTAGCATTCCTTGGCCCGGTCGAAAGCGTTCTGCTTCGCGAAACAGACGCCTCTCAGATAACACATTGAGGCTTCAGCCTTGATGTTGGAGAGGTCTTCCTTTTCGCGCTCTTCACTCCGATCCACACGATCGCTGCGCAAGCCGGACTTGTGGTGATGCGACCTACTCGTGGCATTTCGGGTGTCGGTAGATACGTGCTGAAGTTTTTTGCGAGCATTGTCCGGGCCGGTGATAAGGTGCACGGGGTTCTTTTCACCAAGGATAGACATGGCCTCCTCGTACTTGTTCTGTTTTATACAGCAATGGGCGGCCAGGTATTTGCATGATGGATTGTTTGCGCCAGCGTCCGGTTTCGATAGTATTTGAGAGAGGATGCTTTGGGCTCGCGCGTAGTTTCCGGTCTCGAAGTGCGCCTTGGCCAGCCATTGGGCATCTTGGTCACTGTCTGAAGCAGCGTTAGAGGTTGTACGAAGCAGAGGTGTGAAGATGACGCACTGGTTATAGCGAGCAGCTTGTCGCCAATGAAAATGGCAGAGTCATGCTGGTGCTTATCTAGGGCGTCTTTTCGCCAGTCGCGTAGGAACTTCTCCATAAGCTCAGGTGTGGGGGAGGCGCCATGGGAGGTTGTTGTTGGTGTCGGGCGTGTTGTGTTTTGGAGATCGGCCGCGCATCGTATGACTCGTTCGTAGGGCTGTCCAGGACCCACCTGACTCCCGACATCACCACAAGCAAACCAACACCGTCATCATTATCATCTCACTCCATTCTTACCGTCGCCTGTATCTTCCTGTGCTTTCGAACCTCATCCTACTAGTCCACAGATGGCCGCAGCAAAATATGCTTCAAATACCCGGCTACGACTACGATACGGCCACCGAAAGAGTGGAACCAGAATATCCGTCTTGTTATTGCACCCAGAAGACGGTCACATATGTACGGTTTAGCGGAATAGAAGAGGACCTTGAATTGTCTCTAAAGTGTTTCTAACGTCCATCGCCGTCAACCGATATTCACCATCTGGCGAGGCAGGGAACGATACAACCAGTCCCTACGAATCACTCCTTGTCTAGCTACAAGCATAAATCTTGATATGAGTGATAGAGTCTTAGAGTACACACATACTACAACCACCTTAGCTGGATTTTCTCTTCCTCTCCGTACAGGCGTCAATATCTCGACGGGTGGTGTACCTCGCTTGACGGTGACGAACGTTAGTTGCTTGGATAGAGATTATTGTTACGGTAGGTAGACGCCGTAGTTGTTTGATGAGCGTTATGATTTGATGTTAAGCCACTTAGCTTCCGGTCGTCCTTGGGTATTCACAGTAACTCCTAACTTTTGGGAAAGGGATGACTGGTACATCCACCGAAAGTTCTATAGGGAGCTGGAACATGAGTCTTCGTGTCCCTACCGAGTCAGAATATTCTTAAAATGCGGTGCTAATATTGCAATGCAATGTCTTGGTTTACACCGTATTTTCATGCCCGGTCCATGACGCGAAGCTGTGACGAGTGGGCGAGAAATAACCAGCTGTCCTTTCACGCTTCGTGTTATCCCGGAGAACTTGCACCCCTGACGAACCAAGGGACATGCCAGTGTAAGCGCTGAGTGAGACAGGAGAAAGCACAGCCTGAAATGCTAGTGCTCGGTGCAAGCTGGAACCCCACAGTGGAACAGGAGAAGGAACGCGTGGAGCGCCAGGGCCGTGAACCAATGTCAGAAAAGACAAAAGTAAGAATGAATGCCGATGAATTACTTGTTGTGTAGGTAGTTGCAGAGGCGGACCAACTGCCGGGATTCCAAGCCATTCCTGCGACACGAAGGCTCCTGACAAATACTGACAATGTGATTGGAGAGGGGCAGGAAGTGACAGCTAGCGCCCCAGGGCACTATCGCGCTCCAGGCTTCGTTATCGTCCGCCTGCGCCTCACCCTAAAACAAGTGCAACATCGACGTAGCAACAACCATTGCCCGACAACTGGGTACGGAGCAGTGTTCTGGACCCAAGGAATCTCTTTCCCGGCGCGCCTGATGGAGATAGTCATTGCGCCATAGAGAGCCCAATTTACGATTCTACCCGGCGTCGTCGACCACATACCCGATCGGGCGCGAAGAGTCAGACGAAGGATAAGGAGCGCGGACACGGGGACCAATGGGAAGGCGGTGATTTGAAAGGGGAGTGTTGGAAAGGAGGAGAGCTGACGCCGGGCAGATGGGAGGGGGATCAGTGGACGGTGCCTGCAGCCTCTACCAAATGCCAACCGCGTGGGCGGGAGCATCCGCGTTTAGAATTACCCATTCACGACTCCCCCGACCCCTCATTTCGCCCACGCAGCCCAGCACACGGTCCCCCCCCTCCACGGGCCCCAGAGAGTCGCAAGGCCCCCCCACGACGGGCAAGGGAAGAGAGTCAAGAGAGACAATCGTCGTCATTGTCGATGGGGGGGACGCGCATGGCACACGCAAAGGGTGCGGAAGTAGCGCCGAGGCTGGCGACGATTCCTGCCCGAAAGGTGCGATGGCGAGCTGCCGTGTGACGACGCCACCCACGGGCTGGCCCGATGGGGAGGCGCGCGGGGGCGCTCCAGGAGCGCGGCTGGCGAGGGCGAAATATGGCCTGATGGTCACGCATTGCGCGGCGGCTTGGCGGGTCTTTTATGCTCGAAAGCGCAAGCTGATGGAGAGGAGCGGGGCCCTCTTTATCGCCATCATGTCCTCTGCATCGCATCACTGCTTGAACCTGCATTTCGTCCTGCGCGCCTCGCCTTTGTACAGCAGCTCTTGTAACACTTCTTCGTCTTCCTCGCCCTCCTCCAGAAGCAGCAGCAGCCCGTCTCCAACGGACCCTGACGATCCCAAAAATAACCCGACTGCGGAAGCTTTCCACCACCAGCAACACTGTTCTCCAGGCGGCCCGTCTCGGCTCTAGCGTCGGTACCTGCCTCAGCCCTGTCAAAGTTGCGATCATCAACGCGTCGACTCGTGTGGTACGTTTTCTTGCCTGTTGCCTCTTGTACTTTTTAGCAAGGAATGAGAAGAAAAAAAAGGCGCCATAAATCCCGCCATCATCTGCCCATGGGCTGCTTTCCGCTTTCCTATTTTTCCCGCTTCCCTCTCTACCCCTCATATATATTAATACCATCCGATTTCCTCCCTCCTCCCTCCCTGCAACCATAAGCTGATTGCCCACCTGCCCCGCCTCCAGCCACCCCGCGCAAGCAACAACCACAACCACCAGCAAAAATGTCCATTGCTGCCATCCGCCGCTACTCGTCGGGCACCTACATTCGCGGCTGCCCGGCCACGCGCCTGCAGCTGCTCGTCGCCAACTGCGCCATCACAGCCGGCGTCGTGCTACCCTTCGTGCCGCCGTACATGCAGACGCGCAAGGCCAAGAAGGACGGCTCCTACCTGACCAAGTAAGCCGTCCCCCTTTGGATCTCCCGTCCGCTACTCCTTTTGCTGACCGCTCCTGCAATAGGCCGCCGATCCCCTTCACGCCAAGCCCCAAGTTCTAGATCCGATCGCGGGCATCTTATCTCCGCCCATCACGGCGGATCACGAAGGCGCAAGGATGGGATGAATATTCCTAATCGGGGGAGGAAGGGCATGGGCATGGCGTTCAAGGCATTATACCAGGAGGGCTGCATCGTTCAGACATTCGCTCGCTCCTACGGGATTGCGCGAGGGGCGTCTTTGGTTTTCTTGATCTTTGTTGATATTGGAAGTTCCGAGTATCATATCTTTCGCGCTGTACAACGGTGGGGGGGAAAGCAACCAACGTCCGCAGACGCAGAACAATAACACACTACACCTGACACCTAAACGCAAAAATCCCCCAATGCCGTGTGGTCAATGTTTTAGTACAGAGTGGGGTGTCGATCTTCCTGCCCTTTCAAGCAACTCTTTTCTCCAGGATAATAGCACACTTTTGCTGTTTCGAAAAACACATCACCTCATCATCCAGCAGCCCATCGGCTCTCATATCGCTCCAACGCGTCATCTCATCTGCTTTGTACACAAAGGTATAGTCTCAGCCTAACTGAATCGGTCGCCCTTGCGGCTTCTGAATGGTTCGGCCGCCTCGTACTTGCTCTTTTCGAAGACGCGCTGGCCCTCGGTCTCGGGGGCGTGCCGCGTGGGCGCGGGGTCCTGGCTCGCTTGCTGGCTGGGGCTGGCGCTGGGGCCCGTGGCGTCGGCGGCGCTCATGGGCACCGCGCCCGTCGTGTTGCTCGAGGGCATGTAGGCCGAGGCCTCGAGGCGCTGCTGCTGCTCCTTGCGGCGCCGGTCCGTGGCCGCCTTCTCGGCCCGCTCCGCGTTGATCTGCTTCTTGGCGAAGACGTAGGCGCCGCCGCCGGCTGCGTGCATGTCTGTGTCAGTGTACTGCTTGTAGTGGTGGTGGTGGCCCGGTGTCGGGGCGGCGGGGGAGGGGCGCGGGCCGCTGCCGCCGCCGCTGGTGCCCGGTGCGAGGCATTGATGCCGTGGGGCTGGACATACCGACGATCAGAACGCCCCAGCCGTAGCTGCGCGAGGTCTGGTAAGCTTCGTGCTGAGCGGGAGATGGGTGGTGCGGACGGTGGTGACGTACGCGGTGGATCGGATCTGTGGCGAGTGAGCAAGGCGCGTCGAGGGCGAGCGGAGCAGGGCATGCTTACAGTGTTCATGATGGTGGCGTGAGGGGGAGGTGGTCCGTAGGTGCAATCGGCAATGGGTCTGGCGCGGGTTGTGGGAGGAAAAAAGGGTTGACGGATGGATCCTCAAGAATCAGGCCATTCATAGGGCTGATGACTTCAACGGGGAAGTCTGGGAGCTTGGACCACGTCGCCGTCGCCGACCATGACAACGAAATGAAGCGATTGTTTTCGGGAGACCAGAGAGTTGGAGAGGCGTGACTGAAGAGTAATCTTCAACTGTCTCTACGTACTCTTGTATCCGTCGCCGTGCATGCTGCAGCCGGACACGACTAACTCGGCCAGCCCTCGGACTTAGCACCTTCGCCGCTGTCGGCCCTCATCCCCAAGCCACTACTCTTTAGCTATCCGCTTGCCGTTCTCTCCTAGACCTACTTCCCCGCATTCTGCGGAGTACATATCAGCCGACCATGAATTCCGCCATGCACGACGAACGTAGGCCGCATCCACCCACCACCTCTGTACCTATCTTCACCCAGCAGCTAACCATGCACACCAGACCCGCACCCTCTACTAGCACAAGTCCCGCTCACCGTGTCACCCTTCGTCTCTCTCCCCACCGCCACGCCCCTGCCCTACGCCTACAAAACGCTGCCGTCGACGCTTCCGCCGTCGGTGACCGACGTCCCCGCGACCGCGCCCGCCGCCGACGTGTCCGCGGACGCCAACGCCGCTCCGCCAAAGCCCGCGTACGTGACCTCGTCCTCGGGCCACGCCGCCCACCCCGACCACATCATTGCGTCGTGCCGCGCGCTGCAGGCGCACCTGACCCGCCTGACCGAGGACGCGCAGGCCACGGTCCGCAAGTGGGAGGACCAGATCCGCGAGCGCGACTTGGCTGAGAAGCGCCGTGTTGCGCCTGGCTGGCTGGATGAGGAGGTCAAGTTGCTGGTACCGGAGCGGAAGGGCGGTGCGGAGCAGCAGGGCTTGCCCGGCCAGCAGCAGCAGCGGAGCTTGTTGGATGCTGACGAGGGCGGTGCTGGTCCGATGACTGGTGTGGTGGAGAACAATAAAGAGGGTGAAGAGCTAGACAGGGCGTTTGGCGGGATGGGGATTCGGTGATTCATGCATCTTGCATTACGCTGGTTTATGGGCGTTGGCATTTTGTAAATGTGGGGAAGACTCGTCAGTTCTCATCAAGTGGTGGACACAAGTCATTAAAAAAAAGAGCCGGAGAAGGGGTTACAACTAGATGCCTGGCTGCGGACGCTATCGCTCCTACCAAGGATTGCTTGGGACAATCGGTTCGAGGTTTGTTTATGGGTTAATGTTTGCATGTTAATGGGTTTAAAATGAGGGAAATGCCATGAGAAAAAAGACAATCAAGCTACCGGAATTGGATGTACATGGCAGAGACATATCAACCTTCATTTCCCTGGCCTTATTCTGGCCTCGAAGAGAGGATAATATTATTCATATCCCTACGGTAAGCGGTACTTCGTAGAAGCAAAATTGTACCAAGTCAACCTGAATTTCGATATTGAAAATACTGCAAACAGGCTTATATGCTCCTATAAGTAGACGAGAACGCTCCCTATGGATTACTTCTTATATAGGCCTAGAGCTTACGTTCGTAGCTAACGATGCCGCTCATGAGGGTATATAAACTGTAACAACATTTCCCCCTCCGACCGTTGTAGACTCCTTTCCAAATCTCCCACAACGTCTTCACACCATGGGATTCTGTGCCGGAGCCTTCGTTATAACATCCGGCAGCCACAGCTTCTCCAACTCAGCGTCCACACACCCCTTTGGCGCATTGACAGGATTGCATCTCACAGTCCCTCCGCCCGGCAGCTCGACAACATAGTCGCTATCATACCGCGCGGCCATGCCCACAGCCGGCCAATCCGTACTCACGATTTGCGCGCCGCTCGCCCACGCCTCCTCCCGCCTCCTCACGTCACCCGTCAACACGGTATCAAGCGGCTCATCCGCACGCGTGCGCACCAAGTAGCCTCTGCGCACCAAATCCTGGATCTCGGCGCGGTTCGCCTTTCCCCTCGGATCATTACGCTTGACGAACGCGGCGTCCGGCTCGCCAGGGACAGAATTAGTAAAGACGACTCTGCCGTCGAGATTGGCGTGTCCGCCAGCGCGGTACGCGTCCCGGACAGACCCGGGCTCGGGGTCGTTGTCCATGACGAAGAGGACCTTGCCGCGGCAATCCCGCAGCTCCGGCCACCCCAGCTGCAGCACGCTCTGCTCGAGCGTGAGGTTGCGGCGCACG
Source organism: Aplosporella prunicola CBS 121167 (assembly GCF_010093885.1). Lineage (NCBI taxonomy): Eukaryota > Fungi > Ascomycota > Dothideomycetes > Botryosphaeriales > Aplosporellaceae > Aplosporella > Aplosporella prunicola. The sequence continues at coordinate 643,116 of NW_022983545.1, forward strand.
GCATCGGGCCGCAGCCGCAGGTCGTCGGGCGTCAGCAGCTGCGCGGGCGCCAGCGATGCCCGGATCTCGGCGTCTACGGCTTCCAGCGTCGCGGTGGTCCAGTTTTCGCCCTTCGTGCCCCCGAGCCGCGCCATGCGCTCGTCTGGCTGCTTGAACTCTAGGTCGATGACTAGCGGGACGTGTGCGGCGTGCGCCTCGCTCCAGGCACGTAGCTCGGCGAGGCAGGCGGCTAGGCTCGCGCAGCTACTGAAGACGTCCGCGTCCGGTACGTGCAGCACCTTGGCGCCGGGCTGGCGCATCGTCTCCGTCCAACGCTGGGGCGGGGCGGGCAGCTCGGCCAGCCGCGCGATCAGCGGGTTGCTGTACTGGCCTGGGGCGGCGTAGTCGGCGTGCAGGTCGAGCTCGAAGCTGCGCACGCTTTGGGCGCTGAGTTGGTCCGTGAGGGAGGCGTGGGAGTAGTAGTAGTTTTGGGGGGAGGGGAGGAGGAGCTTGAAGAAGGGGCGTGAGAGGAGCGGTTGCTCGCGGTGGTAGGAGTTGTGCGTTGCTTTGAACTGGACATGGTTGAGGCGAATGGGGGTGTTGTTACTGCTGGGAGAGACGGGGATTGCGTGAGCGGGCGGCGTGAGTGCTGGTGAATGGTTGGCGGTGTTAGATTGAGCGGTTCTTCTGGGAGAAGGTGTAGTGGTTACTAACAGAGCAGTGCGATTACGAGAAGCGTGAAGCAGTGTAGTGACGCGCAAGAACCATTGCTCCGTGGCCATGCTGGGGTACTCCTAGCATACTTGCGGGACGTGATGACGTCTAGGTTTAGCGGAAAAGAGTACAACCAAATCATCCTGATTCTATCGATAAGTTTTTCAGTCCCAAGCGGAAGCAAGTTATATTTTGAAAAAGTAGCCTTCGGGGAGAACCATGGTGCTTATGTCTCGATGTCATGGCGGGAATGGCCATTCCGGATCGAGAGGTTGGCTTCACGTGGCGTCACGTCAAGTGTCCATTGGATTGGAGGTACGAGTACGGATAGCTCGGCGGGCGAGGGCATCCTGTGGAGACTGGAGAGGATCGGCGAGCTGAAGGCGGGGTTTCTCTCTCTCTCAAGACCCTGTGAACATCATCCGGGTAGGCGTCCAGCTGTGGAGGAGGATGGTTGTGGGTCAGGGTCTTGGAGCCGCCTGCCTGCCTGTCACGAGGGTGCAACATACAAGCAAGCAAGCAAGGGAGGAGAGTGGGAAGAGTGATGAGTGATGAGACGATAGTGAGACGCGACAGAACACTTAACGCGTGCCGACACGCCCGCGTCCAAGTCGCGACGAGGCGCGGGTGCTTGGACAGCAGCGCGGCACGGGAAGCGCCTCAGGCACGCGAAAACCTGCTTGCACTACGCCGCTTTACGCCTTTGCCCACACGCTTAAACGCGCTGCTCGCTTCCCTTGCTCCTAGCCCGCGCGCCTGGAAGCTTACGGGCGCGTGTCGTCTTCTTGGCTAGTCTGATATACACCCGCGCCGCCCTCGCTGTCTCACTTTTCATCCCTCTGCTCTCTCCTCCAGCTCGCTTTTTGTAAAAAAGTGCTGTTCGTAATCTTGCTCCGCCCTCGGTCGAGGCTGAAAGAAGATTTCCCGCTCACGGCACCCCACCGGCACGAGGCGCGTCTCGCGACTCGCTCATTTTGCTCTACGACACCTCCACGCTCCGCTACGCTTGCCATCCGTCCCTCGGTACCCTCCTCCAAAACATGACTGCTCATCTCCCTGCCCGCCAGCCCTTTGCGGCCCTCGACTGCCCTCGCCTGCATAGCCTTGCGAGCACAAAGAACCGCCAGAACTGTAAGGCTGTCTGACTTTCCGTCCACGCGCGCCCGCCCGACGCAACCTGCCTGCCTGTCTGCCTTCAGAACATCCAGCTCATCTATTCCATCTGCAGCCATCCCTGCCTCCATTGCCTACTCTTCTGCCCCGGGAAAGCTTTCATCGACCTCGCCGTCAAAACGTCGCCACACCACCTCGTCCTTCGATGACGAATATGACGGCGAAAATGTCGACCCCGCCTCGCTCAATTCCTCGACCAAGCGCTCCAAGGCTCCCGATGGATCACCCAAGAAGGCATCCAAACTCCCCTTGACCGATGCCATCAAGCCGGCATCATCAAGCCCACGTCTCGCCTGTCCTTCCACCCAATCCCTTTCTTCCAACATCCAAAAGTCCAAGAAACAATCTACTCCAACAAAGTCATCAATTAGCACCAGCCGTGGCTCTCCAAAGCACAAGCGTGTTGGTCTTCTATCCAAGCGTCGTACTGCCGGCTCGTCCGTCACTCGCATCGACCCTCCATCGCTTGGTTCTGGCTCTCGTCAAAGCTCCAGCTTGCCATTTTCCATCGATGCCGCTCTCAGCGGATCTGTCTCCAGTCATCCCCCGGCCCCCAAGGTCGAGGAACCCAAGCCTGCCACGAGCGAGCTGAACATCCCTACTCTTGATGAGGCCATGCCCAAGGGATGGTTCTTTGAGATCCACGAGGACAGCCCGGAAGAGGAAGCCACCAACATGATGGAGCACTCGGCCGGTGTTCTTGACATCTCTTCCGATGATGACTCTGATGCCAAAGCTCAAAATGAGGCACGCGAAAAGGGCAAGGAGAACATCCCCCCTCCGGACCACTACCAGGCTAGTGTATCCGCCCAGTCTACCTCGGGCCGCAGAGGCACAGCTGCTTCAGCTGAGGCCCAGCTGGAGCCATTGAAGCTCTCCAAGCTCTCTCGCAAGCAGAACAGGGATGACATGGAAGAGGACCGCTCGCCGCTGTCCGACCTGCTTACCTCGGACTACTTTGGTGAGGGCCTCGACGCCAACTCCTACGTCATTGTAGATGGCACCACACCCGAGAAGCCGTCCAGTCTCTCGAAGGAGTGCATCTTTGACGATGACGAGACGGCTGATGAGACGGCTCGCGTTCCGGCCGATTCTACTTCTTCCAAGGCAGGCTCAGACGAGGCTCGTCCGCACGCCAGCCCTGCTGCTGCAAAGCAGCACGAGGAAATCACCATCTTCGAGGACGAGGCCAACGCCGCTCCTCAAGTCGATGACAAGGAAGGCGCCGCTGCGAGGGCCTAGAAACCGTTTCTTCTGCAAAGCGAATACTTCTGGGTCAACACTATACCCCTGCTGGCCCCGTAGGTTATTACTTGTTTGATATTCTTTCCCTTGTTTATTTAGCGTTCTCTCGTGCGTTGGGGCGTGCTATAATTATTTCCCTTCCAAAAAGGCGCAGTTTGGGTTTTTGGTAACTGGGTTTCGGCAAAGGTCATGGGATGGGTATTTCTGCGGAGTATATTGCTTTTGCTGGCGCGGTGCGCTGTTTTTGACGATGTTCCGATTGATGTGTGGGTGCGTGGGTGGGTTTTTTTTTATTTTTATTTTTTGATAGTGGTAGGAGTAGTGTTCCGATCAACGGAGGCAATTAGTGAAGACAATCAAAGTCGATAATGCAAATTGTCTGGCAATTGAAAGCTTGAAGACAGCAGTGAAGCGAATTGATGCCTCAACAGGCAAGTTGATGGAAGGCCCGGCCGGGGGATGATCGGCCGGAGAAACCCGAGGCGCCGAAAGTTCCAATGGCCGGGTGGATGAGAGAGGCATGCGGGCTCGACGACTCGCAGAAGCAGCAGCAGCAGCAGCGAGAGCGACACGCCATGGCCTCCACGCAGCGGTGTCTGGCTCAGCTGAGCAGGAGCGCCCTCAATTCGACAACGAGAACACGGCCGCAGCTGGCATTGCGCCCCGCCGCCGCCTTCCAGCCCACTACCGCCGCCGTTGTCGTCGTCCGCGAGCAGGTGCGCCATGCTCAACATGCAGGCCACAAGCAGAGCTTCCGCAAGAAGGACGCGCCCGTCAAGAAGAAGAAAAAGGGCAGCAACTACTTCAAGTTGCCCAACCTCAAGGCTGCCGAGCAGTTTGCGCTGCTGGACGCGATGCGGTACGTACATATATACACACACGGGGAGCAATGGCAGCGCACACGTTCGCACTATGCAGGGGAGCAGACATACACATGGGAGAAAGCAAAAAGGAAAAGAGCAAAAGCTAACGCGCGCCCCCCAAACCAACAGGTACATCCGCGCGTTCGAAGTCGGGCGCCCGCCCAACGTGCCCAAGTACGAGCTGCACGTGAAGCTGCGCTCGCTGAAGAATGGCCCCGTGATACGGAACCGGCTGCGGCTGCCGCACCCGGTGAAGACGGACCTGCGCATCTGCGTGATAGCGGCGCCGGGGTCCAAGGCGGCCGAGGCGGCGCGCGCGGCGGGCGCGGCGCTCGTGGGCGAGGAAGACGTCTTCGACGCCGTCAAGGAGGGCCGCGTCGACTTTGACCGCTGCATCTGCCACGTCGACTCGGCGTCCAAGATGAACAGGGCCGGCTTGGGCCGCATCCTCGGTCCCAAGGGCTTGATGCCCTCGGCTAAGACGGGCACTGTCATCAAGGACGTCGCGACCGCTGTCAAAGATATGGTCGGTGGCGCTGAGTATAGGGAGCGCTTGGGCGTTATTCGCATCGCCATTGGCCAGCTGGGCTTCACGCCCGAGGAGATCCAGCGCAATATCAAGTCGTTTGTGGACAGCCTCAAGAAGGACATGGCCATCCTGAGCGACAGGATAAGTAAGGAGATTCACGAGGTGGTAAGTTTCTTGCGCTTTGTAATTTTCTGTTTAAGGGAGAGTTGGGTTCCGCGGATGCTAACTCTCTGCTTGTAGGTGCTGAGCTCGACCAACTCGCCCGGCTTCAGCTTGAGCGGCGAGTACAGCTCGCCCGAATCGGTGCCGGCCAAGGACCTAGCGACGCAATAGTAGCCGTGTGCGCGGGCCTGTATAAATATAGCGGAAATGTAAAAAGGAAGCAAGAAGAGAGAAGAATGCGCATCATGATTATATCCCTCCTGCCTGCCTGCCCGCCGACGCCATCGCTATGCCCGCGGAGCTTTTTGAGTGTGTGTGTATCTGTAACCGTGTATGTGTATGTGTATGCGTATCGCATGCAACCATCCATCCATCCACCCTACGCCGCACCCCAACCACGCTACTTCCTCTTCCCACCCCCCACCTCCCTCAACACCTTAACCGCCTCAGCACTCTCATCCATATCAGCATACGCCTGCATAAGCCTAAGCACGCGCTCGCGGCCCGGCACGCCCGCCGCGCGCGCCTGCTTGAGCGCCACGCCCAGGTCCAGCAGCAGCGTGTTGCGCACCTTGAGGATGCGCGGCTCCTGCGCCACGAGGAAGGGGTGCGCGGGCCCGATGCGCGCCGTCAGCTGCTTGACGCCGAGGTATTGCTGTACGAGGCGACGGAGGCGCGTGAGCGGCACGCTGCCGCTGAGGAGGGCGTCGTCGTCGTCGTCGTCGTCGTCGCTGTCGCTGGCGCTGGAGTTGTCGTCGAGGTCGTCGTCGGAGTCATCGGCGGAGTTGGTGCCGGCGTTCTTGCCCTGCCGCTGCTTTTGCTGCTGATTCTGCTGCTGTAGGTTCTGGCCCTGCAACTGCCCGACCAGCAACAGTCCCGCCTCCAGCTCCCCCACCCGCCGCTCAACCTCCAACAGCGCGCCGCCCAGCCCGCGCAGCCGCCTCACCTCCTCCCGCTCCTCCAGCAACTCGCTAAGCTCGCTCTCCCTCCCGCCCACCACACCCCTAACATCCCCCACCGCGCCCCGCAGCCCCAACAGCCCCACCCTAACCTCCTCGACCCTTTCCTCGCCCCCCTGCAGCGCCTGCCCTAGCGACAGGAAATCCGCATAGTTCGCGTTGACGAGGTCGAGCAGCTCGCGCGTGATCTGCTGCGAGCGGGCGCGCAGGTCCGCGCGCAGGTCTGCGAGCGTCTGGTGCCGGTGGGAGAGGGAGCTGAGGTAGGTGGAGGCGGAGAAGGCGGCGGGCGGCGCGGCGAAGTCGCTGCGTGGGAGGGGGTGCGGGTAGGGGAGCGTGGTGTCGTCGTCGTCGGAGGCGGGGGCTGAGGCGGAGGCGGCGCTGGCGCTTGAGGACGGCGTTTGCGATGAGGGCAGCTGTGGGTGCGGCGCAGTGTTAGTTGGTTTTGCGATGTCTGAGGTGGGTGGGCGAAGCGGCGTACGTAGAATTGGCTCATTGTTGCGGCTGCGAATGCTGCTGTGCGTGCGATTGAGTGGGTGCGCAAAGGGCGCTCGTCGTCGTGGTTTGGGTTGGCGTGGGGGAGAGGGCTTCTAGGTGTCGATCTCCCGCCGCTGGTGCTTGCGCCGCTTGCCGCTTGTTTAATGACGTCGCGCTACTCTACACAATGGTAGATAGACAGATTACCTATGAAATCCTGGGCTCTTGATCTTCAATTGTTCTTAGAAAGGTCAATTGGTTAGGTAGGTAATCCATGGAATCACTCACGTCTACTGACATGAAATCTGGTACGGGTTGCTCCATTTTGAAGCCTTCACACCTTCAGTGCATGATTTCCAAATTGAAGCAGCGATAGACTCTGGAAAATGCTATATGAGCCGTGTAGATCACAGCTCCTCACAGACAGAGACCGCTAGAGCTCTACTCTATACATACGCCAAGCAGCCATCATCTCTAAATGTCCCAACAGCGCTGATGCTCGCTCTGCCCCCAACCACGGCCGGACCCATCACAACCACCTCTCCAGCCGGCCGGTCATCCGTCGTCTTCTGGTCCGGCGTATCCACAAGCTTGATTTCGACGCTGTTGAGCGGCGCGCCAAAATGGCTGTGTTTGTGCTGGCCGCCGTTGTTATCCTCGCGGCGGTAGTCAAAGATGTTGGTCTGGGAAATGGCACCGGCAACGCGGGCCGCAGTCAACGCATAGACGACGCGCGCGTCGAGGTAGATGCGCAGGTCCGACAGGTCGGTCGACGTGAGAGGCGGCGTGTCCGCGCCGGCCTTTTCCGAGACGAAGACGAGCCGCAGCTTGCCGGGCGTGGTGCCCACGGCGGCGCGAGTGGGCGCGTTAAACTTCGTGAGGAGCGAGTTGGTGGGCATCCGGCCGGCCGACAGTGCCCGCGTCTCGGCGTGGTGGGCAAGCTTCTTGAGCCCGCTGGTGATGGAGGACGACGTCGCGCTGTGCAGGTTGGCGGCGGTCTCGGCGGAGATGGCGACGATCGTCGGGGCGATACCGCGCGAAGCCAGGTTCAGCTCGACTCCGACACCTGCGACTGAGTTTATGGCGACGGAAGCGTGAGAAAAGAGCGCGGCCATGGTCAATGCCAAGGTGTACGAGTGCGTGAGTGAATCTGCGGGCAGGAAAAGGTCGGAAGGGTTCATGCGCTGACCGGTGGGCAGGGCAGCAATCAAACTGGCAATGGCAGCGGACAGGTTCTGTAGAGGGCGGTTAGTTTCATGTTTGTCCGCGATGCTTCATGGCATAAACGCGATGCTTACCTGTTGGGTAAATTCGACAATCTCGCCTGGTCCGCCCACTCTGTCCTGCCAGACCATGAAGAGGTTCTCAGCCTTCTGGCCACTAACATTCGCAGGAAGGTCGGCATTCGCCTCAGAAATATTGTCCTGGATAACCTCATGCCAGCTCGAGACCTCGATTCTTCCTCCTGCTCCCTCGGGAACCTCGTTCCAATCGACGTGCCGGCTCGTCTTCTCCACAACCCAGATGAGCTGCTTGAGGTTCGGCACACCATTGGTAACGTCGGTAAGAGGAATGGAGCCCGCCTCGGCGATGAGGGAATCGGCTTCGCTTCTCTGCAGCATCGAGACTACGACATCGTGAGGTTGGTTGTAAGGAAGCAGGACAGGAGAGAATCCGTAGAAAGCGGCAGCTGAAGAGTGGCTGTTAGCATTTGCAGACTTGCATTTGCTTGGGAGGTTCGCATACCGAAGATGGTCTCGAGGAGCTCGATGGAGTTGGGCAGATAGACGGCCACGCGCTTGCAGCCATGTGCCTTGATGTGGTTGCCGATGATGTTGATCTCCTTGGAGATATCGTCAACCTTGTGGTCGACAACATCTTTGCCCAGGACGGTAAAGATCCTGCCTGGGTGCCTGAGCGATTTTCCTTGGTCGAGCGGAAGCTTGCCGGCGACTTTGCGCCAAACGTCGCGCAGATCGCCGTCGCGTCTCTGGTAACGTTGTTCCGCGGGGATGCTGAGACCAGTCTGAAGCGGATAGCCATGGGGCACTTGAGGTGAGCGATAGACGGCGGATTCTCCGGGTTGTCTGATTCCTGCGGCGACGGAGCTTCGGGCCAGTAGCATCGGGTGAATGTCAGGGTCCTCGAGGTTCAGCCAGATAGAGTAGCCCAAGAAAGTGACAATGGCGATGGCGATGGCGGTGGTGGCGCCATTCCAGCCCGCGAGCAGCTCGGCAAGCTGCGAGTCGAGCTTCTCTACAAAGCTGGCCATAGTTGCAGTGGCGGTGGTGGTGGTGTTGTGTCTGAAGGCTGGCCATCAGCTCAGAGCCGGCACTGCGCGGAGATCCGGTTGACGACATGTGGGGAAGGGCCCAAGCTCTTCCATGTGCTTCGGACGACGACCTGACAACTCCCGCCACGACTCCACGATTCTCCTCATCGCTTTGTTTATCGAAATATGCATTGTCATGCGCGTAGGAATTTCTCCTGACGGGTACGGATCACCCTCTGTGGTGATGACGCAGTATTTGCTTTAGATACACTGCTGCCTCTACCCTGGGATGCAGTCACAGTCACCCCTTCCCCGCAACGCAATCAATTTACCTCGGAGCCCTGGTTATACCACTACAACCTCATAACGTCCGTCACCGCGAACCGAGATCCACCGTCTAGCGAGACAAGGGACGACACAAGCAGTCCCTATAGAGTGCTCCTTATCTAGCTCTCAGCCCGAGTCCTGTATATTGGTGAAAAGCTCTTAGAGCACACACAGACTCTATACACCTTAACTAGGTCTCTTCTTCTACTCCATACAAGTGACTCTCGCTTCACGGCGACGGACGTTATTAGACTTTTCATAAGGGTAGCAACACTTTTCTATTCGCCACTAAGTCCTACTTTATTAAATCCTGTCTATACCTGAGCGATCATCTGTTTTTATATTATGTCTTGATGCTATTCGAGGACTTCAGTTCAGCTTCATGGTAAACAGTCGAAGTTCAGTAAACGATACTACTTCCTGACTGATTTTGCACGTGACGCAAAGAAAGCAAGAGCACCGTTACTGGGGTTATAAGTTACGAAAGCGAGATCCTCTTTCGTCCGTTGGAGTGGCGGGAGTAGGGGCAACTCTCTTACCATCCTTCGTGATGGTAGAGAGTTCGATTCCCGTCCATGGAGGACGTAAAAAATCCTGGTCCTACCTGGAGTTTCTCGTCGGCGTCGGGTTAGATGACCTGGCGTACGGAGTTTTGCCCTCTTATTTTGCACTTCGGGTAGGTTGTTATTCTAGCAATTCACTTCATTTCCCTGTGTATATGTCCTTTGTCTTTTGACGCGCATTCCGGACTGCCCATCTCACTTGCTCTATTTCAATCTCGGTCTTCGTACTTTTCAAGTCTCAATCCACTCTCACTTTATAGAGTAGCTGCAATAGCTCCCACACTCAGCCTTATTGACCAGCAGCGGGCTGAAAGCCACAAATCTCTGTTAGTAGAGACATAAATGGGACATTGGTCCCAGACTCACGCAGATTTAGAGCCGTTAAAACATGCTATGTTACTTCTTACATAACGACATCTCAGTGTTCACTTCATAGGCGGGTAAAGTAGAGACCATTTTCTTCGCTCTCCCGCCATAGCCAAACGCGCATGGCCACACATGGCCAGAAGCCAGTCTGGCCAGTCTTGCAAACCACTGTTCTGCCCCAGCTTTGACCACTTATCGGACCAAGAACAAACTGTCGAATGAGATTCTTGGATCCTCTGTCGATCCCAAGGCTGAACGTGCCACGCCACAGCGTGAACAGGTACGGATAAAGCTTGCGCTCGGCCAGTTCCGCAGTCTGACGTAGATGAAGATACCAGCTTCATCCCTTGCATGGCTTGTCGATCTCAACCAAACAACCCACCATTTACACGCCAAGCATGCTGTTAGAGCAGGTTTGGCGAGACCAAGTCAGATGTTGAGATCTTGGATGACCAGAGGCTCTGTATGAGCTCAGACGACACGAGCTCCTTCCTTGTTAGTCCGACTTCTACTGAGGTCTACCATGTGGTTCTGCCAACGACCCCCTCAACATGGCTTTCCCCAGGATGATCGCACCTCAGTCGGGTCAAGCTCCTTGTACACCCCGCATTGTTGATACGCCAAGGCTTGAACACGGGAAGCCTAATGCGGGGTGCATGTAAGCCTCGGCCACGCCGTCATCTCATCAACTGATCAAAAGCTTAATTTCCCCAGCTCTTCGCGTTGAGAAGGGAGCATATCATGGTTAGCGCATTCAGACTTTCGCGTGGCCTTACCTCTGGTGTTAAATACGGTCTTCCTCCCTCATCATTTCTCGCTGGTCGTTCAATTGTTCGAACAATTCGATCTTGGCGTAGCAGCTAACAGCCCATCATGCCTTACTTCGGCCTCACAGGAGGATGGCTGACTTTCTGGGTCACTGTCGCCTGCGCGACAGACATGACGCTTTTTGGTACACAACACTTCTTGCGGTAACGGGTTTACTTGAGCTAATAATGTCTTAGGTTATGATCAAGGAGTGTTTGGTACTTTCACCTCTCAATGTCTTGTTAAATAAGCATCTGACACTATATCAGGTGGTGTTGTTGTCACAAATGACTTTCTTGACACACTCGGCCTCAATGGACACACAACGCTGGTCAGCACCGTCACGGCCATCTACGATGTAGGCTGTTTCTTCGGAGCAATCACGGCCTTCGTAATCGGCGATCCTCTTGGACGTAAAAAATGCGTCCTCATAGGTACTACGATCATGTCCATTGGCGCTATTTTACAGACCTCCTCGTTTACTCTAGCGCAGATGTTTGTTGGACGGTACGCAGCTTAATTTGTGTTGACACTTTGATTTCAGAAACCTAACGGCTCCCTAGGGTTATCGCAGGCATCGGGAACGGAATCAACACAGCTACCGCACCAGTCTGGCAAGGCGAGACCTCGAAAGCAAGCTGGCGTGGAAAGCTGATTGTCATCGAAATGATCCTCAACATCTTCGGCTTCATGTTGTCCAATTGGGTGACATTTGGATTCTCATATCTGGGCGGATCCGTATCCTGGCGCTTCCCTCTGGCTTTCCAGTTTATCTTCATCTTTGTTCTTTACGCTACGGTTCCATGGCTGCCTGAGTCTCCCAGGTTTGTCAACTGACTATGTGCGTTTTACGTGGGGCGTGGTGTGGCTAACGGGACGCAGATGGCTCATCGGACGCGGCAGAGTCACCGAAGCCGAACGGATCATAGCAGACCTCGAGGCACTGGACATGACTGATCCCTTCGTGGTTACTGAGTCCAAGGATATCCAATGGTCCGTCCAGTATGAGCGAGAAAACTCGGTACGCTGGCGGGACCTTTTGCGTGGCCGCACCGGTCAACAAGGAGGAACCTGCACCATCCGCCGTCTCATCCTAGGAATGGGAACGCAAGCAATGCAACAGTTGAGCGGAATAAATGTAACGAGTTATTATTTGCCAACGGTTCTAATAGAGTCTGTGGGGCTGTCGAACCGGATGGCGCGGTTGCTCGCGGCGTGCAACTCAGTGAGCTACCTGCTCTTCAGTTTGATCGGAATCCCCAACGTAGAACGCTGGGGACGCCGCAAGATGATGATGTACGCAGCCGCAGGCCAATGCTTCTGCTATTGCATCATTACAATATGTATTCGCTACACGGATCCCAAGTTTTCGACCTCGGAGCAATGGGCTGAGGCATCCATTGCTTTCTTCTTCTTGTACTACGTATTCTTCGGCATTGGCTGGCAGGGTGTGCCATGGGTAAGAGCTCTTTTGATATGATATCGTCTTCGTTGGGGGCATCAGAAGCTAATACGGTATCGGCCAGCTATATCCAACCGAGATCAACAGTTTGAGTATGCGTACCAAAGGCGCTGCTCTTGGGACAGCGACAAACTGGATCTTCAATTTCATGGGTTCGTGGCTATTACTTGTGCCTTTTTGCATAGTAACGCTAACAGAGACAGTGGTCGAGATCACGCCTCCCGGTATCAGGAGCCTAGGTTGGCAATTCTACATCATCTGGACCGTCTTCAACGGCGCGTTCGTGCCCATCGTGTATCTCTTCTACCCCGAAGTAAGTGCCGCCAAAGCAGTCCGAAGCCGTAGCGATCCATGCTAACCATCTACGCTACAGACGGCAGACCGCTCGCTGGAGGACCTGGATCGCCTCTTCATCGAAAACCACGACATCTTCGTCTTCCGCCACAAGGACGCCATCTCCGAGAAACGTCCCGTCAAGTTTATTGAGCATGAGAAGGAGGAGATTCGCCGGAACAGCAGCATCAGGCCTGAAGAGGTGTCTGCGGTGGCGGAGAAGCATCGGCGAGATACTTTGCGGTCGTTCCAGGATGGAGAGAATAGGGGCAGGGGCAGAGTGGAGTCGGTTTAAGCGAGAGAGAGTGTTGGGTTTGTACGGTACGTAGTGATGGGTCGTATATACGTGATGTGTAGCTGATTGAACTATATAGTTAAAAGTATTATTTAGTCCTTCCAGTTTCGCACTCTCGTATCCCGGTAGAATATCTTCATGCCCTTGCACATGACAACTTACATGCCTTTCGTGAGCAATACATCCAACCACGAGCGCGACCTCTGGAACCACCTACGGAGTGAGTTGGGGGGAGCGCTTGAAAGGCACCACTACCCCTCTTGAGTATTATTAGCAACTACGAACGCAATCTCTCTACTTACCTATGGAGTAACTTACAGGGAGCATTTTAAAGGAACCGCAAGCATACCTGCATGCTCCTAGAAGTAAGACAAAATTCAAATCCGGAGCGACTTGACATTCTCTTGCCTCTACGAAGCGCCACTCACCGTGGAGACATGAACAACGATATCTCCCTCGAACCTTAGTCATATTAACTACTAACGAAGCGCTCTAAAGGTACAACAAATTTTACTCCATACACGGTTAAGAAGTGAGCTATATAGTTAAGATGGGGGAGGTTATTCGGCACACTTGGTTATACAAAGTAAGCTCGAGTCGCAATTGCCACGTACTGTCACTGATCTCGTCAATAGCCCACACGCAAGACAACACGATACGACAAAGATAGTCAAGACATCAGTTTCAGTTCAGAAACAATTTATGCAACAACGAGAATGCTTCCTTCAAGCCGCTCGCCGCTACGAGTCGAGAAGACACAGACAGCCTAGAATACGCGGAACTCACAAAGCCATCCATCGACAAGCCAAGTCAGCGATTCGAGAGCGGATACTCAAGCAAACAGTAGCAAGACCATGCAAGCACCCTCCTCCTCCTCCTCCTCCTACATGCCACCAACACGACAGCAAGCCCTCTTATAGCAACCCCCCAACCCCACCTACGTCACGCAGACCACCCCTTCGCCTACAGAAACCCATCCTTCGAACAATTGAAGCAGGCACGGCAGCCCCGCCGCCAAGCAACTCTCGCCCCTCCCCCTCTTGCTGGCCCCCACCCCCCTCCCATTTCGCGCTCCTGCCTCTCCTCCTCCTTCCCCGGGCCGTCCCCTCGCGCAGTCCGAGCGCCTACTCGGCCCGGTTGGCGGCGTATTCGGCGTGCGAAACGGGACGGCTGCGAGGGTGCGGTGCCGATGGCGTGCTGGCTGGAGGGAGGAAGAAGATGGCGGATAGGACTGCGTGGTTGATTGATGGTGGCCGGATGGATCGGTGCAGTGTAGTAGGTAGGAAAGAGAGCAAGAGCAGCGCAACCCGTATTTAAACCCCCCCCCTCAGGCAACCAAAAAAAGAAAACATGACGGCGACCGACGATACGAGAACAAGCAACTCACGCATGAAGCATCAATCAATGCACAATCCACGATCAATCAATCGCACCCCGCGGGCGCCCAGGGCCAGGGCGCCTAGTTAACCCTGTTTGAAAAAGGTCGAAGGATTGATCGACGTCGAATGTTGATTCAGGAATCAGAATCAGAATGAACGAATGAAGGAAGGAATGAATGAGTGATGGAAGGACCTAAGGAAGGAAAGGAAGGAAGGAAGAATAGGCGACCGGGGGGCGGGCGGGCCCGTCTGCGCATCGCGCCCATCGCTCCCATCGCATCATGAGACACGGCGCCCGGCCCTGCCTCAAATTCCACGCCCACGTTCGCAGGCCGCACACTCTCTCCATCCATCTATCCTCTTCATACCGCCTTTTTGCACGTACGGATTACCGTACGAACACACACTCGCACACATGTGTGCGTGCGGCCCAGCACCAGCACCGTCGGCCACCGCCGCCGCCAGCACACACAACACCACAGTATTGTACACGGCCGACGGACGGACGGCAGGTCTTCCCTTCGGCGCGGCGGCGGCGGCTTCCGTCGGGTGGCGGACAGTTGAGCAGCGAACAGCGGCATGCCCGGCATATGTAGAGACGGAGCGAGTGGGCCCGGACGCCCGATCCCGGCTTGCGGCACGCCGGGCAGCGGGGGCGGGAACGCTGCCACTTCACGTGCTTGCTTGCTTGTCTGCGCCGTAGAAGAAAGACTAGTTATCTAGCAGAATAGCAGACTAGCTGTTGGAGCTTGTTGTGGTTTGGGCTTTGGAGACGGGCGAGTGTGCTCGAGCGCTGAGACATGCGACAATAAGGACTACATACGTATCAGCATTCGCGGAAGCCCGAACGGAATGGGCGTGTGTGTGAGTGGATGTGGCGCCGCACCGGCCCGCGATTGCGGCTGCGACGTCGCCGCTCCCAAGCCAAGCCATCCTATCCGCGCCTCGCTATTATTAAACGCTAATAATAATAATAAACCCCCAAACATGCCGAAGGAAACTGGCCCTGGGCCCGTTGTTAGTCCAAGCACGCAAGCAAGCAAGCACGGCAAGCCGAGAGCTGCAGCAAGCGAGAGGCGTGCTTGTAATTAGCTAGGCTGGTACAGGACGCCGTACGGATTACCTACCTACAGCTAACTAGCTGTTTGGGCCGCCTGCTGTACTGAACTACACGCACGCGCTTCGCCGGGTATGCATTAACTCGACCACAAACGCGACGAGTACGTGTATATTGTATGTAGGTACAGTACACCCATTGGACAGCAAGCAATATTGTAGGAGCAACAACAAGGAAGCAGCAAGACGCGACAAGCCTCTGCCTCGGCACCTAGGTATGTACATACACACACAGGCCTCTCGCACCCGCCTCGGCCAGTACGGACAGTAAGTAACCAGGTCCGCCGCATCTCGTGAGCTGAAACCCGCGCGCCAGGCCAAGAACGCAGGGAAGCGCACACGCGCCGACCAGGCACGCCGCCCGCGCACGGGAGGATCATTCAAGGGGCAGATCCACGAGCACGTCAAGCTCTCTCTCACTTAATGCTCGCCTGCAAGCTCGGGCCAGCCAGCTGTCAACGCGGCTGTCGAGCGTAAAGTACTCGCGGCAAAAGTAGGCAAGCATCAGCGAGCGCGCTCGCCCATCGCAATCCTAATGCGGGCGCTGGTACACTATACACGATATACGATACCAGCCAAACAGTGGGGAACGCACGCACTGCACTGCATGGACGATGAGATGAGATGAGGAGGGGAGCAGGAAGCAGGAAGCAGGAAGCGAGGGGCAACGCGTGCACGATTCGTGATATAGCTGGGTCCTGGCAGGGTTCGGTACATATTGCTTTTCCATGCTGGTGTTGGGTGGATTATTAGCCGGGCTGTGAGTGGCTGCTCTCCGGGCGTATGCGTGCATGCGTTGCGTGCGTTGCGGCTTGCCTTGCCTGTCTTGGCTTGGCTAGTGTGTGAGTGAGCTCGACCGTAAGGGTACTGTACTCCGTACGTACGGGAGCTTGACTCGCTCGCCGGTCCTGCTATTGTGTTGCGGTTGTAACTATTGCGGTTACTGCATGGATATGGATATGGATATGGATACGGTAGGTAGGGTTGGCTTGGCTTGTCGCGAGCTCCTCAAGGACATGGCTCCACAGGTGGTGGTGGAGCCTCTATGTAACTACCGAGTGTGCGTGCGTGCATGGGGCCAAAACGAGCAAAACAGACGAGGGGATTGTCTCAAGGAGCGAGAAAGAGGATCAGGACGCGAACGGGAACGGACGAGAGAGAAAGAGAACTCAACAGAGAGTCATGGAACCAGCCGTCGCGCGTCGTCCACCGAGCCCAATTCCTCACGCCTCTTTTTTCTTTTTTGCCTGCCTGCCGGCAGTAACGCCAAATAACCATATCATTAACGTGGCGGCTGAAGACACACAGACATCCAGACCTCACGCTCACACCTCGCTCGCGTGCCATATGTACAACACACACAATATGCGCAACGCCTCCGCAATAACCCCCCTCCACAATCACAACCCAGCACTCAATCCCACACACGCCCCCTGGCGCAGCATCCAGCCAATCAGCGTTGAGCTAAAACCCCCAAGCAGCAAGCACGCCGGCCCGGCGCACGGAATGGAACCGACCCCCCAGTCCCCGGGGCCCGGCGCAATCAAGCAGCGGAACGCAGCAGCGACGGCTTGGCCGGCGGGCCTGCCATATTAACCAGAAACATGGAGAAGAAGCAAAGAAGCAACGCAAAAATAACATGCTAACTCACTAGCTAGTTAGCCAGCCAGCGCAGAGCCCAAGCACCAGCAAAATGAGTGAGCAAGTTTCGTAGGGCCCCCCTCCACTCCCCACCGAGAGAGGAGGGAGCTCCGTGCTATTGTATCTATCTCTGTCGCGTTGCCGAGCAGGGCACGGCTCCACGCGCCTCGAAGCCCATGGAAGGGCCGGGCCAGACGGCGACGCGGGAGCGGCAGCCGAGGATCCAGAGCTTAATTCGCGAGCCGGTCGGTTGAAGGCATTGGTGTTTCTGCTGGGCGGGTGTGCCTACCCACCAAATAACTAATGTGAGAGAAAGAGAGGAATCGGGGAGGGGGGGTATATAACCTCAAACCGCGCTGCTCTTTTCTGTTTCTTGCCCCATCGCTGCCTTTGCGCTTCACGCTCGCTTTCTTCTACTTCTACTTCTTCTTCTCCCCGGCCTTTCTACCGACTCCCTCTTTCTTCTTTGGTGCCGGTCGCCGTGAGCCGTATTTTTGAGGCACCATGAAGCTCCTTTCTGGTGTCCTTGGGGCTGCGCCTCTGCTTTCTACTCTCTGTGCGTGGCGTGCCCTCTTCCTACCCCAATCCCATTCCCACCATGCCCAGCTCTTGCTAATGCTCTTCCATAGTTACTTCTTCCGCCTACGCCCAAACCGGCGCAAAGTACACCGACGAGGAATCGGGCATTGAATTCTGGTAAGCGCTTCTGGCGTCCGGCACCTCACACAAGCCGGGCCCCCGCTGACTTTCCCTACCCAGGCAATACACAATCCCCGATGCCACGTCCAAGGGCGGCTTCCAGCTCGGCATGGCCCTCCCGCCCGAGGGCTCCGACTCGACCGACGAGTACATCGGCCACATGGTCGGCGCGCTCCAGGACGGCGCCGGTTGGTCCGGCATCAGCCACGGTGGCGGCATGACCTCCAGGCTGCTGCTGATCGCCTGGGCCGACGGCGACAAGGTCCGCACCTCGTTCCGCTACGCCACGGGCTACACGACGCCCAAGATCTACACGGGCAACGCCACGCTCACCGAGATCTCGTCGTCGGTCAACGAGACGCACTTCGAGCTGACGTACCGCTGCCAATGGTGTTGGTACTGGGACCAGGACGGCACCACGGGCTCCGCGCCCCCGACGGGCACCACCGAGGTCATGGGCTGGGTCCAGGCCATGGACTCGCCCGAACCCCCCACCGACTCCGCCGGTACCATTGGTCAGCACGACAACGGTATGGGCCAGTTCGGTTTCCAGGTCGCCAGCGCCCGCAACCCTTCTTACACCAGCTGGGCTTCCAAGGCCACGCCCACGACCACGCCGGGCGCCGGCAACGGCACCACGCCCAGCCAGACGACTACCTGCGCTGGTGGCCCCGTCCCTACCGGCACCTCGTACGACTACATCATTGTCGGCGCTGGTGCTGGTGGTGTCCCTCTCGCTGACAAGCTGTCCGAGACCGGAAAGAGCGTGCTGCTCATCGAGCGTGGTCCCCCCTCTTCCGGAAGATGGATCGGCGACAAAGACCCCTACTCCAACTGGCGCCCCGAGTGGCTCGAGGGCACCAACCTGACCCGCTTCGACGTGCCCGGTCTCTACAACCAGGTCTGGAAGGACTCTGCCAACATTGCTTGCGACGACTTGGACGTCATGGCCGGCTGCCTTCTCGGCGGCGGTACTTCCGTCAACGCCGCCCTCTGGTGGAGGGCCCCTGCCATCGACTGGGACTACAACTTCCCCGAGGGCTGGAAGTCCACTGATATGCAGTCCGCCGTCGACCGCGTCTTCACGCGCATCCCCGGTACCGACCACCCCTCGATGGACGGCAAGCTCTACTACCAAGAAGGCTTCAACGTCATCTCGTCTGCGATGGCTGCCGGTGGCTGGAAGAGCGTCGAGGCCAACGATAACCCCGATGCGAAGAGCAAGACCTTTGCGCACACTCCGTACATGTACCAGAACGGAGAGCGTGACGGCCCTCTGGCCACCTACCTCGTCACTGCCAGCAAGCGCGACAACTTCAAGCTGTGGACCAACACTGGCGTGCGCCGTGTCGTCCGTGAGGGTGGCCACATTACCGGTGTCGAGGTTGAGTCGAGCGTTGCCGACGGCTACTGCGGTACTGTCAACGTTACTGCTACCACTGGTCGCGTTATCCTGTCCGCCGGTGCTATGGGTACGCCCAAGATCCTGTTCCGCTCTGGTATTGGCCCTGAGGACCAGCTCAAGGTCGTCAACGGCAGCTCCAAGGACGGTGCCACCATGATCAACGAGGCTCAGTGGATCAACCTGCCCGTCGGCCAGAACCTGAACGACCACACCAACGTAAGTATATACTCGGAGCCTTACCTTGAATCACATGCTGACTGAGCAACCGCAGACCGACGTCGTCATCAAGCACAAGAACGTCACCTACTACGACTACGACGCCGTCTGGAAGAACCCCGTCAAGGCTGACACCGAGTCCTACCTGAACAACCGCACCGGTATCCTCGCGCAGGCCAGCCCTAACATCGGCCCTATGATGTGGGACACCATCGAGGGATCCGATGGCATCACGCGCCAGCTCCAGTACACCGCCCGTGTCGAGAGCTCTCTTGGTGTCGACGACCACCAGGCCATGACCATCTCGCAGTACCTCGGTCGCGGTAGCACCTCGCGCGGTGTGTTGAGCATCACGTCCGGGCTGACCATGTCCGTCTCGACGGCACCCTACCTCCGGACCGACGAGGACAAGGCGGCCGTGATCCAGGGCATCAAGAACCTGAAGGAGGCGCTGTCCAAGGACCCGAGCATCATCATGCTGAAGCCGGGCAACGGCACGAGCGTCGAGGACTTTGTCAACGACTACACGATGTCGGTGTCGTCGCGCACGGCCAACCACTGGACCGGCACCACCAAGATGGGCACCGACTCGGGGCTGAACGGCGGCACGGCCGTCATCGACACGGACACGCGCGTCTACGGCACCGACAACCTGTACGTCGTCGACGCGTCCGTCTTCCCCGGCATGATGTCGACGAACCCGAGCGCGCTGATCGTTTCCGTCGCCGAGCACGCGAGCGAGAAGATCCTCGCGCAGGAGGACCTCAAGCCCGTCGCCAAGTACGGCCAGTGCTCCGGCAACAACTACAAGGGCTCGCGCGTGTGTGCCGAGGGCCTGAAGTGCACGCAGACGGACTCCAACAACCGCTTCTACGCGCAGTGCTTGTAAGCAGGGCGCGGGTGAGTGGTGTAGGCGGAAGTGGCTTTTTGTTTCGTGTAAATTCTTCTTTTTTCTGGCTTCGGGGCGGCAGTACATACTGCGTATACTGCATGGTCGCTGCAAGGCTTTTGTTCTTCTTTTAAAGCATTCAATCAGTTGATAAGGCGATCAACCATCCACCAATCAACCAATCAATCAATCAAGCGTATAAGCGGGATTTTTTAACTCGACCATGCTCTTCCAATCTTCTTCCTTTTGCCTCGCGATGCATGGTGACATCTGCCTGCCGTTTGCTTGCGTGCTCGCGCACCGATTGATTAAGGCAGACTCGATTGAGTCGAGGGAAAAAAAAAGTATGTTTTTCGTATTCGAGCTGCATGCACGCCAGCGACGCATGCGGCATGCGCAGTCCGCACACGCTCCGCTAATGGAGAGACCTGAGCCCGCGAGTCGGAAGGCGGTGCTGTGCCTCGCCGCGCTGCGCCGCGATAGGTACAGTACGGTACAACGCCATGCCATGCCATGCCATGCGCTGCGATGTCCTGCGATGCGACGCGATGCGAGGCGCGCTTTGGCCCTGAGGCTTGCAGAGCGCATAGGTTGCGGGCTGGAGGGGCGGAGAGGGGTGCTCCGGTTGTTTGTTTGGGAGGAGGTAGGTTGATGTGCAATACGTAGGCGGCGCTTGGGATGATGATGATGATGGAGAGGGGAGGGGGAGAGAGAGGGAGAGGGAGAGTTGGCTAAGTAAAAAGGAATACGAAAATTGTAGGCAGTGTAGCGAAAAGCTCAAGGTGGAAGGTACCATGGACCATCGAGTACGAGTGCCCCTGGTACCTACCTTTCCAGGCAAGTACCGCGCTGGGAACCTCGAATACCTAGGTGGGAGTCGGCATGTCGGTGTTTTGTTTTGGGAGTGTGCAGCAGGGCAGCCTTTCCCCTCCATATCGGATGCTTTAGCCAGCCAGCCAGCCACTCACTCCTTCAGCCAGCCAAGCAGGCGGCAGCAGCCGCGAGTGATTGATCCCCGCAATCTGCATCTGCGTGCTGCAAGGATGCGGGGAGTTATGTCGTGTGTGCAACGGGACCCCCACGCTGTGCGTTTCAAGCAGGGCAGATGATGGGTGGTGGTGGTGAGGGCGCTCTCCTTATAGGGTCGAAGATTAGCTACCTATGGCCAGAGCAGGAATACGGGACGAGGCGCTGCTGCTGCTGCAGACTTCTACCGCGGACAGACATTGTCGTTGAATCGCAGGATCGCCGTGCCGGGCCGCACGGACGCGCTGTTCATCAATCGTCTTGACTCCGACCTCTGACTGATTGTTGCCCGCCCGCCGCTTCTACTTCTTCTTCTGGCCCACTCCTCCTCCGACGACTCCTCCTTCCCTCGACTTTTGTTTTCTTTTTCCCTCTGTGGGTATGAACTTCAAGAACGACCTTTCCCACTGGCCTGTCGGACAGGAACACATCAACCGCTGATCCCCTTGACCACCATCACCATCACCACCATCAATAAGCAACACCACCACCACCACCACGGTGATTCGCTGTACCCTTGTCTCTCATAAACCTATACGGCAGCAGAGCCGCAGGAAAATTTTCAAGCCGCTTATCGGGTTGCTCTTTCTTTTTTTATCTCGCCCTCCTTCTTATCTCGGTTGGCCGCGGCGAAAATGGACTCGTCCATGACGCTGTTGAGCGCCAACATCCAATTTCTCGTACGTGCTCGTCTACCTTGCTTCCCCTTCAAGTCAGTGTAGCCGTGGCTGTCTTAGATTCTTATATAATCGGTGCTTCCGACGACTAGCTGCTAGCCGCCCTCCCCTCGCACCATCCAGACTAGAGCCGCATGCTGATGCTGACACGATGCTTTACTGGCAGAACACGCAGCTGGCACTGATCCACATCCCGCTGCACCTGTACTCCAACTTCCTGCAGCCCATCCTGCAGCTGGTGCTACCCTCGAGCCGCCGCCCCACCAGTGCCGACGGTGTGCGCGCCCGCCGCTCCTGGGCCTACGAGCACCCCTTCACCAACATCTCCGTCACGCCCATCGAGTGCTCGGTCGCGTGTTCGCGCGAGCTGGCCCAGGACCTGTTTGTTGCCGTGCGCGACCGCCTCGAACCCACCTTACGCGACCAGGTCTCCATCACCCATGAGGACTACGTCGTCATGCAGGTCGACGGCGAGGGCCTCGACGCCGGCCAGCGCGTCCTCGAGCTAACCAGCCCCCTAGCCATGGCGGGAATGTATGTATGACCCGCGGCGCGCTGCATCGACGGACCATGGCGGCTCACCGATCCCCCTACAGCTCTATCTTCTTCATCACGACCTACTTCTCCGACTACATCCTGGTGCCGCAGCGCGCGCGCGGGCACGTCGTGCAGGCGCTCGAGGACCGCGGCTTCGCGTTTGAGCACACGACGTCATCGTACGTGAACCCGGCCAACGGCGTGCACACGCGCTCGCACTCGGGGTCGTCATCGTCGGTGGACGCGCCGATGGCAGGCACGCCGCCGCCCGCGACCATCGACGAACTGCAGACGCGCACGTTCGCGCTGCTCAAGCAGCGCAACATCCTCTTCACGGTGGACCCGAGCATCCAGCTCGTGCAGTGCGCCGGCAGCAAGGACAGCAGCGGCAGCAGCGCGAGCAGCAGCAGCGCGACGACGCTGACAAACGGCACGACGACGACGAAGAGCAACGGGGCGCCGCACCGGCCGCCGAGCAGCGCGCCCGAAGACCCGCTGCACCTGGGCCTCGTGAAATGCCTGATCAGCGCGCCGCACCCGGCGTTCCTGTCGTTGACGCTGACGGACACGGAGCCGGCGTCGGTGCTGCTGGAGAAGCAGCTGCTGGCGCACTTTGCGGCCGACGCGCTGCTGGGCGGCGGGCAGGAAGCCCTCGTGCCCCTGACGCTCGACCTGCGCGGCATCCCGCTCGAGAGCACCGGCATCGTCTGCGGCGTTGCGGGACGCCTGGGCGCAGCGGCCCCGCAGGCCGCCCAGGAAATGAGCTATTTGAGCACGGCGAGGGCGGGGACTGTCATGGTTGCTGAGGGGGAGTTGGAGGGGGCGTTGGAGGCGTTGAGGGGAGTTGGTGCCGGTGCTGAGGGGGGTGTTGGTGTGGGCGTAGGCGGGGGTGATAGCATGTTTGTGATGGAGTAGGGAGTAGGCTGTGGGTGGTGGGGGATGGGATGGGACGGGACGTGCTGAGAAAGATGAAACAAAAAATGGTGAGACGGGCGTTCAAAGTAGGTAATGTCGTTGTGTTGGAGCGAGAGGAAAAAAAAGGGGGAGCATTGGACGGACATCAATGCCAAAACAACAACTGCTGCTACAACAGCTACAACACACGACTACGGTATAACGAAGGCCTTTTCGGTTTACTTGTTTGCTCGTTTGTTTGTTTGTTTGTTTGTGTGTGATTGGTCGGCCAATTGATCTTTGCTCTTGCTCTTGCTCTTGCTCTTGCTCTTGCTCTTTGTCATTTCTTTGTCGTCGTTGTTTTAGTCCTGTTTGTGTGTCATGTTTGTTGGTTCAGTGCAGTTGGGCTGTGTTCTGTTCTGTTTAAGGCAGTTATGTTGGGTTATGTTGGGCTGGGTCAGCATAGTGCGGTAGCATAGTTAGTAGCATGTCTGCGTGCGTGCGTGTGGGTTTAGGTTTAGCTATTAGTATTAAAACCCACCACTCCCTCGCCGACTGGACTGTCCTGCACCGAAGCAGTGAATCGTGCATGCTCCGTTCCCAAAGGACGTGTTTAAATTTAAACAGTTCAGCTGTGTCTGGCTTGCTGTGCTACGCGTGATTGGTTGGTGTGGTTGGTTGGTTGGTTAGTTGCGTGCATAGCTTCTGATTGAGTGCTAGCTGCCATCCGATTACGTTTAGGAGGTGCTGTGGGTCACTACCACTCCCTTATAGTAAGGGCTGATTATATTTAATAATAGTGGTGTTTACCATTACCATTACAGCTACCACTATCACAACAAGGCAAACGCTATAACGACGAGAGCTCGGCACGTAGGTTAGCGAGTCAATTTCCCGGGAATGAATGAGTTTTTAGGACTAGCCTCGCTTTGAATACCGGTTGAGGTGGCGTAGCTAGCTGCTTGTTGGGAGGGCTTAGGTCTGATAGGTGGATTGGATTGGTTTGCGCGTTGGGTTGTTGGTTTATAGGGGAGAGGGGAGAGGGGAGAGGGGGGAGGGGGGGAGGGAAGTGCTGTGTGGGCTGTGTGGTTTGGGAGGAGTAGCGAACTATCCCCACCAGACTTCACCCCTCAGGAATCCGGTGGTTTACAGGCCCAAGAACGGGCCTCATTTAACCTGCCCCAAATCCTTCGAGCTACATCCACACCTATATCTACCGCAGCACAAGCCGCGCACCAACTCACGACGAGTCAGGTACAACGCCTAAACCCGCGGAGACTTGCGTTTTAGGAACCGCTATGAATGTGGCGGCGCTTCATACCTATGTGTGCAGGAAGGCGGAAGGAGGTTAAGAGGTTGGATGCGAGTCCTTTATATAGGTACTTGCTACGAGTGCTTGCTGCTGTGCCTCGGCGTCATGAAGAGGTGGTGGTGGTTGGTGGTGTTTGACGATGATGTGGGATACTATCGATCACTGATGCGTTATTTGATGGTTTGTTGTGTTCGGCTTTGCTTTGTTCGTTGTGTTTGTTGGCTGTGGGCTTGTGAGTGTGCGGGCACGACCCGGTGGTCGATGGGTACTGGCTGTTCCTGAGTTGAGGTTGAGGGAATATGGTATAAAGAAGTGTGGAACCGTTTCTCGTGCTTCTGGGCTTTTATATATGTAGGATATGGTGTTTCGTTGGTGCATTGTTCAGTGTCTGCGCTTCTCGGGGTAGGAATATCATGTATCCAAATCCTATCCTATATCATAAGCCGGGGAAAGTGTAGTATACACAGCTAAAAGGCTCATCCTCCACGAAGAAACTGTCTAGGTTAAACAGTGCATAACCAGCAACGACACAGCCATCTACCCATCCACCACAATCAGACAGTATCCAAAGAAGCAACAAACAAGGCGAAAATACAGTTCAGTTTACATACCTCGATAGGGTATAGAAAGCGAGAATCTAGATACACGGAAGACAGAAGAAGCATAAAAAGCCAACCTCAAGATCGCTCACAGTAATCATGCACTGCGCCCTCTTCGCCCTTGAAGAGATCAGCAGTAAGAGCGCAAGGAAACTGGACAAGACAAAGTACATTGTTTGGGGGTACTAACGATAACACATCTAGCAGCAAGCTCCTAACCAACCCAGCAGCCTCAACACCGCCCACCCGATGGCAACAATATAGATGTGTCTCGACATCAACCACAGAAGCCACTAACAGTCAGCACCGCTCTGCACTGCTGCACTGCACCATCATCACCATCATCACCAATGTTTCCTCAGGGAGCGGGCGCGTAGTGACACTGCATTACGCATGGCGGTTGGGGGTTTTGTGCTTTGTGTTTATACCGGCCCAACCATATAGCTGACTTTCTTGCTTTTGCTGTTAGTTGCTGTGGGTGGCTTGTAGGAATGGTTTGCGAAGGCTTCTTTGCTGGTTTATATACCCTCCACCCCCAACTCCCTGTCTTCAATACTCGAGAACAGCGCACTATTTGCTCGCTTTACGTGGTCTCTTGGATGCCAGCACAGTCATCCCCTCCCACCACACGCACACACACAGACACACACACACACCTCACTCAATCAAAAACGTCATCTCATTACGAAACGCTATACAATCGCAGCAAGCCTTCTAAAATTCTATCGAAACTGACCTTAACATCAGTACGCAACCTCTAAATACATGTACAAAAAAGCGCTTTCTTCGACCAAGACCAAGCGCGGGTGCTGCTCTAGGCGTAAGTTGCGGAAACGCTAGATGCGGGGATCGTGACGGTCTTGAAGACTGTGGCTGTCTCGGTGACTGTGGACGTGACTGTGACGATAGCGGTAGCGGCCTTGGACGCGGTGGCAGACTTGGAGGAAGCAGCAGCAGCCGTCTTAGAAGCAGAAGCAGACGCACTACCGCCGATAATCGACGCCGTCTCGACGCAGTCCGCAGGCGCAGTCGCGCGCGCCGGGCCACGCTGCACCGGATTGCAACCCGGCAGCCTGTCCAGCCACCCACGCACCTCCTCATCCACAAGCGGCGACTGAACGCACGCGTCGCGCTCCTCGTTCGTCCACACCTCGAAGCAGTCGGACAGCGGATCGCCGCTCTCGCCAATATTGCACGTCTTCATGGCCTTCTCGAGCACGCCCGGCTCCCAGCCATTCAGGAAGTCCGCATGAAATGAGTAGCCGGTGGGGTCGCCATTGGCGAGCACGAACGGGGCGTCGCCCGCGCCGTACAGCCCGTCGAAGCCCGTGACGTCGAACCAGAACTCGATGAAGAGGTGGGGCAAGACGCGGGGATGGGAAGCGGGGCAGGCGCCCGAGTCGGGGGCGCCGTTACCCTGCGCGTCGGCGACCGGGTACGACATGTGGGCGGTAGGGTGCTCGACGTCGAAGTCGGCGCCGTTCCAGCAGTAGGGGAAGTGCACGGAGCCGGCGAGCCCGTTCGGGCAGGCTGTGAAGTTCGCCGGGAAGCCCGACGACTTCGTGTCTGGCCCGTGGCAGAACCACTCGATGGCGGCTTGCTGCTGCTGAGTGGCTGCGGGCGCGCGCAGCATTGCGTCGCCGGCGATCATGCGGAAGCCCTCGGGGAAGCCCTCGATGATGGAGGGGTCGGACTTGCCGGTCTTCGCGTTGGTGGCTCGGTTGCTGTGCGCATGTCAGTCAGTATGTCATGAGAGAGAGGCTGGCTGAGCTTTGCAAAACTTACAAGTAGTAGAGCACGCGGTGGTGCTCGGGGACCAGGGTGAAGGAGCGGTTGGTAGGGTCCTGGAAGAAGAGCGGCGGCATCCAGTAGAGGCTCTTGTCGGGCTTGACGTAGACCTGGCTGCAGTTGGCCGACTGGGTCTGCTCGAAGTCCATGGTCGGAGCGATGGCGTTGGCGCCAATGAACGAGTGCATGTGGCTGCTGATGACGCCCGGCTGGACGATGGGGTCGAGGCGCGCCAGCGCGAGGGGCTGGTTTATCCACTCCTGTCTGAAGTAGAGGCCGTGGTAGTCCAAGGAAGCGTAGTCCACAGGCGTTGCGGTGACGGTTGACAGAGCGGCCAATGCCGCGCCGACGAAACGAGCGATCATGTTGTTGCGTGCTTTGGCAGAGAATGTGTGTGTTTTAGTTGTTTGGTTGAGTCTCACCAGGAGACGAAAACGGAAGGCAGTGTGGTATGTAGTGAGTCTGGCGGCAGACGCTGAAGGCTTACTGAAGAAGTGAAGCAAAGTTGAAGGGAATGACAGAGCCACAGACTGGCTGTGAGTCGACGCGAAAAAAGAGTGTAGTTTGGACCTGCCTGAGTGAAGTGACGAAGTCAAAGAAAAAGAGGTGGAGAGGGTACGTTGAATATAACAGGAAGGGCAGAAATTGCACGCAACAATGCCACCAATCCTACCGCTCCTGCTCGGCCTAGTGGCGCATGTGGCTTGACAGAACAAAGCTGCCTACTTATTCGACCTGCGTCCCGAGCCGCCCGAGCAGCCATGGTGGCTGTCCAGTGACGCCTCGAGTCCATGTCCAGACCGACGCACGTTTAGTCACCTACCCACCTCGCGAAACATACCAAAATAGCAACAACGCACAATAACGTTTGATGCTGCATGAACGACACGAGGAGCAGCAGCCCTGGTAAGGTCTTCATAAGCCAGTGCTGCGCCGCCAATAGTGGTCCGTTTCAAGCGACATTCCCTCAGGAATGTCCCCCGGGCCTGCGTCCGCATCCTGCCTATTCCTGGAGGCTGATCGCCGTGATTTGCCTCGGGTTCGCTGAAAGACGAAAACAATACCATTGTACAGGCACTTAATGCCCATGCAAACTTGACCCGTGTCGACATGTGTCAAGTGCCGGGGTGCGAGAAAATTTTACTGTTTGCCAGGTTACGCAAGATGCTGCCATGCAGCTGCAGGCAGTCTCTGGCGGGCGGTTACAAGTATCCCGAGAGTTGGCGTCGTCCAAGTAAGAAGTGAGCGCTGGCAGCTGGCCTGGCATCATCGCACAAAGCGAGCCGCCACGCCCGCGCAGTGCATGCACACACGCCCACCGCATGCAGACAAAGCGACAAAGGCAAAAAAGAGCGAGCAACAAAGACCAATGGTCTTCATCTCTTGGATATAGTTGGCCGGGCGTTTCAGCGCGGTTGGTGGCGCACACGCAAATCTCGGGGGTCAGGGGGCTGCAGGCTGATAAGACTGCGCGGCTAGCAATCTGTCACGAGGCTGCGAGGCGACTTGCGTCTGAGATGGCCCTGGTGATGGTGACTGCGTGACTAGGTCGTGCTTGGAGGATGGTGGGTGTGGGTTGTACAATGGCGTCGATGGCGATGTCGTGTGGAGATGGCCGAGGTCCGGGCTAGTTAGTCGTGGCCGGATCGAGCTGGTATAATAGCTTCAAATATGACCAATATATAAGCTTTTTGATGGTGCAAAAGCCACTACACCTATATTTTGGTATCTTGTAGACATATATTTGTGATTGTTGTCCAATCGACTTGCAACAAGTCTAAGATTTTCCACTTCCGCACACAGACGGCGGCCATGACTAAGCCAGCCCATCCTCGGGCCATCCCGAACAAGCTCTTGCTTTTCTCGGCTAGCTCCCGTACGCCTTAATGCCAACATTGAACGTCGCAGAGGGCTATTCCGCGGCACTCGCCGTGCTTTGAGTCACTGTCTAACATGGCGGCATCAAGCATTTGTTCGAATGCCGAGACATTGTGCAGATAAACACTTATCCTCTCTTAGATCCCTACTCATATAAATACCCTTTCCGCTAATGTAATACAAAGTCAGCGTCCCTGGCCCAGTTGCCTATCCCTTCGCATGTCGCCGGCTACTGTCTTACAGGCTGCCGAGACGCCTTTCCTGGTTATATAACCGTCTTTCACCGGGAACCGAGATCTATAGCTTAGCAAGACAGGAGACGATAAGTAGTCCCTATAGAGTACAATTTACCTAGCTTCTAGCCCGAGTCCTGGATATGGATGAAATAGTTTTAGAGCATACATAGATTCTATGTATCGTAACTGGTTCTCTTCTTCTAATCCATACAAGTATTACAAGTAAGCATAGGCTCTAACGGCGCTAGCAGGGGAGGGGGTCGCGAATTCACAACCCGTAATAGGATACAGGTTACACTATACATCTTCGCAAATTGGGAGTCCCGTGTTAGTCTAAGTAGACGTCCAGACCGCATACAACACCAACCAACAACCGCAGCCAGCCACCTTTTCTCTATACGCTTCCTCTCAAACATCAC
Organism: Aplosporella prunicola CBS 121167; assembly: GCF_010093885.1. Taxonomy (NCBI): domain Eukaryota; kingdom Fungi; phylum Ascomycota; class Dothideomycetes; order Botryosphaeriales; family Aplosporellaceae; genus Aplosporella; species Aplosporella prunicola. The sequence continues at coordinate 672,350 of NW_022983545.1, forward strand.
TTTATAAGAGAGAGCCCAGCACCTCTCCTCCCTTAACACCACCAAACCGAAAACGCAAAAAATCTTGCGACCGCAATACCACACACTGGGGGTTCAACAACACCCACCTCCAACCCCCTCCCCCCCCCTCTTAAGCATTCAAACCCTAAACAACCTAGTCCCCAAAAACATCCTCAAGCGCATCATACTCCAACAGTGCCAAACAGCATCAACGCCACAACCTGTCAGCCACCAGCAGCACCAGCAACTAAATAATAAAACCCACATTTGGGCACCAAACCAACTGCTGCAGTGCGGATTTCCTTGGCCATGCGTGCTAGACGTGCCCCTTTGGCGTGTTTGTAGAGTGGAATGTCGTTGAGAGGAAGTATCGCTGTCGTGGATGATGTGTTTGCTGGGGGTCTGGGCTAGCTTTTATGGACACGGCTTTTGCTGAAAGAGAGCGTTTGGTCTACTACAAGATCGATCTTGTATGTATGTTCGCAACATCTCATACCATTGAAATTCGTAGCGACGCCATATACTTTCGTTTTAAAGAATATCAAATACCGCCCCTCACCACTGCGTCGTAGAAACGTGAATAACGGCATCTGTCCCTGTACTGTAACGCAGTAGTTTACTCGCACACTGGCAGTCGCTTTCCGCTTGCACGACGCACACGCGCTCTGATGTGTCCAAGAGACATAGGAGAAAGGGTATAGATTAAGGAAATAGGAAAATGACAGCAAAAGGAGAGAAAGGAAAAGGTGGACTTCTCTGTCCATTGGTCTATCCTATCGTCTGTCGCTCTTGAGCAATGCCTTTTGCGTGGCTGGACCTGGTATGGCGTGCCATAACGCCCCGTGAATTTGCTCTCGAGAAGCTCGAGGTCGTGTGTTCTGCTCATGAACGGCTGGTCCGCCTTCTCCCTCATGCCGGCATACCCCAGATGACTACGTTGCCTGTGCACCTCATGTCAGTAACGCACCTAACGTAGTGTAGGTTCCAAGCCGTAAAAGGCTAGGGGAAGGGGGAAGAAAGAGAAAGAGAGAAATAAAACAGACTCACCATCCCCACCAGCACTGCACCACTCTGCCCTCGGCCTACAAAACGCCACAGCACTAACAACCCTCTTCTTGCGGTCACGGTCCTCCAGCAGCGGCTCCCCCCTCCTAGCCCCATCATCATGCCACACGCGCTCCCTAACCGTCTTCCCATCCAGCAAATCCCACACAAAGACGCTGCCATCCTCACTGGGCGCCAGCACCACGCTATCCCTAAGCCCCAGTGCGCCGCGCGCACGATACTCCTTGCTCACGAACCCCGGCGCCGCATACGCCTGCAGCAGCGTCCCCGCTGCGCGGTCAAACAGCCGCACCGTCGAGTCCAGCGAGCTGACCAGCAGCGAGTCGCCCGCGCGCGTCGCCGCGAGCGATGTTATCGGCGCCCCTACCACGTCCTCGTCCACCATCCCCATGCGGATATCGTAGCTGCGCACTCGCCCATCCACGCTGCCCGCCACGATCGTGTGCTCATGCACGCTCAGCGCCGACACCGAGTCTTTCGCCTCCGAGAGTGTCATTATCGGTCGCGAGCTCGACAGCGCCTTGACATCCCAAAGCTTGGCCGTGCCGTCAAAGCTGCCTGCACGCATATGAAGCATCAGCGGTGGTGGCCAAAGACACAGCATGTTTACCCACAACAAGGGTAAGGATAGCCCCAAAAAAGAACATACCACTAACAAGGACATCGCCACCGGCCCCAAACGCCACGGCATTGCACCTCGCCGCGTGCCCCACGAAGCGCCGCACCGTCGTCCCGGCCACCGTGTCCCACAGGAAGACGGCCTTGTCGCCGCCCACGCTCGCGAACCGCGTGTTGTGCTGCGTGCCGTCGACCGCCAGGTCCAGCACCTCGTACCCGTGCGCCGCGTACTTCATCACCAGGCCCTGGTCGCCGCGCCCCGGGTTGAAGAGCCGGATCGTCCGGTCCGCGCCGCCTGTCAGGATCTATGGCAGCGAGGGCGCGTTAGTCTAGGTCGTCGTCGCCGTGCCGTCGGACATGGGGAAGGACTGAATGCGCGGGAGCCTCGATTGAGGGAAGGAGGGATTGGAAACCGCGAAAGCTGGGAGCGGGACTCACGTATTCTCCCCGGCCGCCGCTATACGTGACAGCATGGACAGGACCTGCAACGGAACCAAAAAGTCAGCCAAACAGGCCATCTTTCCATCTTTCTAACCCCGCCGCTGAAAGCTCACCATTATGGCCCGTAAGCTTGGCGATCTGACGGGTAGGAAATTGCGCCGTCATAACATGTCGCTGTGGTGGAGCTCTACGTAGGTAGTGTCGTAGTGTTGGTGGTGTAGGTCGGCGCGAGAGCTTGCGGTCGGTCTCGGGGAGCTTGGGCGCGCGGGCCGAGAGGCGTCTTCGTTTGGCGCGTGGGCATGTGACGGCCCTTGGCCTTTCAATTAACGCCGCCTCATGCATATGGCTGGCTCCTCATACCATAGCTAGCTAGCCCTACCGTAGGATCGGCTCATTCGGAAGGACAAACAAGCTTCTAACGGCGCCATTTCCCCCCATATCCATGTCCGCAAACGTCTCAAGAACTCGCATCACTCCCCATGTAGACCAGTGGTACCGGCGTATCAATCAATCATTCAATCACACCACAATCCCCAATCTCGCAAGCAACCAAGCAAGCAATCAAAAACACGCGCAACCCAAGAATTCATTAATCTACAATGAGCCAGAAAAAAAGATGTAAAAAAAAAAAGCTAACTGTGTGCCATGCTCCCCGCTCGCCCAAATTTTGGATGGTGGATTTTCTCCCCCGCACGCAAGAAAAACAACAACGACAAGAGCAAAAGCCAACTCTGCAAAGAAAGCGCAAGCAACCAAAGTCCCGTAGAAAATACGACGGAGACCCTCACACCACAGCAGCAGTAAAGGGAGCAGCTAAGTTAAGAGTCGCAAAGCCTCGCGCCTTGGTGAGCACGGTCCGCTAAGCGCCATTACAAACGTACGGAAAGCTCGAAAAAGAGAGGTATCTGAAGAAAGAGAAACTTCCGCGGCCTTGTAGCCACCACCGTATCGTGGCTCAACGGCGGCCGTGCGAGCGCGTGACGCTGCCCTGCATCTGCTCGACCTCGCCTTCGAGCTGCTTGATGAGGGCGTGGCTCTGCTCCAGGTCCTTGTTGAGGCGGTCGCGCTCCGAGATGAGCTTCTGCTCCCACTGGCGGAAACGCTGTTCCTCGACCTTGACCTGCTCCGTGAAGCGCTTGCGCAGCGCCTCTTCCTCTTCCTTGAACTTGGGGTTGTCCAGCTTCCGCGGACGCGCCTCGCCAAACTTCCTCGTCTCCATCTGCTGCGCGCGGTAGGCCTCGTAGTGCGTCTCCTCGGTGGTGTGGATAAGGTCAAGCATGTGAGTGCGGATAAGAATGGCGCGCAGCTTCTTGAAATCGCAGTGCTCCTCGTTCTCGACCTCGGCAACACCCCAGGCGTACTGGCGACCCTTGACGGTGCGGCCGTCGTTGGTCTGGACATCCTTCTCCGAGCCAATGACGGAGAAAGGCATGGCGGAAATCAGGCTGCGGGCGTGCTGGAGACCGGCCTCGTCATCCTCCTCAAGCGGGGGCTGGTAGATCTTGATGCCCTGGGCCTCGATGACGGCGCGAACCTGTAGAAATGTCAGATGTTAAACTCCATCCCATTTGCAGATTAGCCAGACGTACCCTAGCCTTGAACTTGGCCAGATCGATGGGGCTGAGCGTGTCGGCCTTGGCGACAACCGGGATAAGGTTGACACGGGTGCAGAGACGCTTCATGACCTCAATGTCGAGAGGCTTGAGAGTGTGGCCCGTGGGGCGGATAAAGTACAAGCAGGAGTGGACACGCAGATCGATCTTCTCGGTACGCTTCGGCTGCTGCTCCTGGAGCATGTACGACTCGTGCTGGTCGTCGAGGAACTCGATAATGGGTTGCCATGAGTCGCGGTTGTTGACGTAGTCGCCAAAGCCAGGGGTATCGATGACGGTGAGGCGGACTGTGAACCTGTGAGTCGAGTGTCCTTTAGGCATGGGCGCCCGTGTACCGACCCTTGAAGAACTTCTCCTCCAGCTCAGCCTTGGTGATTTCGATCTCGACGGTCTTGTCGACCTGCTTGGCGTGGCGGCGCTTGTGGTCGGCGTAGTTCTTGATGGTGGTGGAGAAAAGAGTGTTGATGAAGGTCGTCTTTCCCAGGCCCGACTCGCCAGCAACCTGTCATTAACGCGTGAGTTTCGACGTCCGGAGCTCGAGGGCGCTGCAGAGGGCATACCATTATGGTGAAGGCGGCACCGCGCTTGGCGACGATCTTGTGACTGCGAGGAGGTTAGGGACATGACTTGCACGGGCGGCGCGGCAGGGAGCGGTGGTGGTTTACCGTTGGTTGGGGAGCTGTAAATCAGGTCAGTCGGGACGCAAGCGACATGAGGGCAGCTCTACGTACATTGGCGATACCAATCGGGGACGCTGATTCGGCCATTTGGGCGTTGTGGTGCTCTAGCGGAGCGCTGTGTGGTTTGCGTGGAGAGAGGAGGATCTGGAGAGCAGGGTGAGCGGAGGTGGTAGGCACCCCTGAGCAGACGGATCTCACGGGATCAGGACGGCGGGCGTTCAGCAGAGCTGGTGGAGGAACGAGGGAGAGCGAGCGAAAGCAGTGGGAGGAGGCGTAAGGTCAATGCTTGGGCGGGAGTGGTGTTTGCGGTAGAATGGGAGTAGTGTAGCCCCTAAAGTCGAGGTTCCCCTTCGCCAGACCCTGGGGGAGAAAGCGCAGCGGGCGCCGGCGCACTAGCAGCTCTCGGAAGGGGCGCCGTCTGGGCCGTGCAATTCGCCCGTCGCGCGCAACTCTGAACTCCAATCGAGAAAAAGTTCGAGATATAGTCCTCCGGGCAACATCTCACCATGAAGACCGACTTTCGCTTCTCCAACCTGCTCGGCACCGTCTACTCGCGCGGAAACCTGCTCTTCAGCCCTGACGGCACCTGTCTCTTCTCCCCCGTCGGCAACCGCGTCACCGTCTTCGACCTCATCAAGTGCGCCGCCCGACCTAACATCACTACCTAATTCCTCCAGCTGACCTCGGCCCAGCAACAAATCGCACACCCTTCCCTTCGCCCACCGTCGCAACATTGCCCGCCTGTCTCTGAACCCCCGCGGAAACCTACTCCTCTCCGTCGACGAAGATGGTCGCGCAATTCTTACCAACGTGCCCCGCCGCATAGCCCTCTACCACTTCTCCTTCAAGCAGCCCGTTTCTGCCCTCGCATTTGCGCCGTCCGGCCGCCAATTCGCCGCAGCCATCGGTAGGCAGGTCGAAGTATGGCACACGCCTTCGACGCCCGATGCTGGCGCCGACGGTGAGCTCGAGTTTGCGCCGTTCGTGCGCCACCGCGTATATACCGGACACTACGACAATGTCGCGAGCATAGAATGGTCGAGCGATTCGAGATTCTTCCTGACCGCATCCAAGGACCTGACCGCGAGGATATGGAGCTTGGACCCAGAGGAGGGTTTCGTGCCTACGACCCTGGCAGGACACAGGCAAGCTGTTGTGGGCGCGTGGTTTTCAAAAACTCAAGAAACGGTGGGTATGGGTGCTTTTGCGGAGTGGCCGGAGCGCATTCGCTAAACACCAGACAGATGTACACGGTTAGCAAAGACGGCGCGTTATTCGAATGGCAATACCTGCCGAAACCAGGTGCAGTCGACGAGGATGGCAACCCCGAGGAGGACACCGAGCGGTGGAGGATAGCCGAAAGGCATTACTTCATGCAGAACAACGCGACAGTAACTTGCGCCGCGTTCCATGCAGACTCCAACCTGCTCGTCGTCGGGTTCTCGAACGGTATATTCGGCATCCACGAACTGCCGGAATTTAACACGATCCAGAACCTGAGGTATGGGCTCTATTTTGTTTGGCGTTGACACAAACTGACTTGAGCAGCATCTCGCAAAATGACATTGATCATGTCACTATTAATAAGAGCGGAGAGTGGCTTGCTTTCGGCGCATCGAAACTGGGCCAGTTGCTCGTCTGGGAATGGCAATCCGAATCATATATCCTGAAGCAGCAGGGGCATTTTGATTCGATGAACTCCATTGTATACTCTCCGGACGGTCAGAGGATTATCACTACGGCCGACGATGGCAAGATTAAGGTCTGGGACGTAAACTCCGGATTCTGTATCGTCACTTTTACAGAGCACACGAGCGGTGTGACGGCCTGCGAGTTCGCCAAGAGGGGCAATGTCCTCTTCACAGCTTCGCTTGATGGCTCGATACGGGCGTGGGACCTCATCCGTTACCGTAATTTCCGCACCTTTACCGCGCCTAAGCGCCTCTCCTTCTCCTCCATCGCCGTGGACCCCAGCGGCGAGGTCATTTGCGCCGGATCCCGCGACGACCCGGACATCCATATCTGGTCAGTGCAAACCGGCCAATTGCTAGACACGCTCTCCGGCCACGAGGCACCTGTCTCGAGTCTTGCCTTTGCGCCCAACGGTGGAAACATCGTCAGTGGCAGCTGGGACCATACGGTACGCATCTGGGACATTTTCGCGCGCACGCAAACCAGCGAGCCGCTGCAGCTGCAAGCCGACGTGCTCAGCCTGGCCTTCCGGCCTGACTCGAAGCAGATTGCCGTATCGACGCTGGACGGGCAGCTTTCGTTCTGGTCCGTCTCGGAGGCGTCGCAAGTCGGCGGCCTCGACGGGCGGCGCGACGTGTCCGGCGGGCGCAAGATGACGGACCGGCGCACGGCAGCCAACGTGGCGGGCACCAAGTCCTTCAGCTGCGTGACGTACAGCGCCGACGGGACGTGCGTACTCGCGGGCGGCAACAGCAAGTACATCTGCCTGTACGATGTGCAGTCGGGCGTGCTGCTGAAGAAGTACACGGTCAGCGTGAACCTGGCGCTCGACGGGACACAGGAGTTCCTGAACTCGAAGCAGCTGACGGAAGCGGGGCCGCAGGGCCTCATTGACGAGACGGGCGAGGCGTCGGACCTGGAGGACCGGCTGGACAAGACGCTGCCGGGCGCACAGCGCGGCGACCTGAGCGCTCGCCGCACCCGGCCGGAAGTGCGCGTGCCAGCGGTCGCGTTCGCGCCCACGGGCCGCGCTTTCTGCGCTGCTTCGACCGAGGGTCTGCTCATTTACAGCTTGGACGCGACGCCGCAGTTCGATCCGTTCGACCTCGATGTGACGGTGACGCCGGCGACGACGCTCGCAGCCCTCGAGAAGGGCCAATGCCTCCAAGCGCTGGCAATGGCATTCCGGCTCAACGAGCGCGCCCTCATCGCGCGCTGCTACTACGGCACCCCAGTTGCGGACATCGCGCTGCTGGCGCGCGACCTGCCGGCCGTGTATCTCGGGCGCTTGCTGCGCTTCGTGGCGGCGCAGGCGGAGGAGAGCCCGCACCTCGAGTTCAACCTGCGGTGGATCGAGCAGCTGCTCACGCGGCACGGGCGCGTGCTCAAGGACCGCAGCGGCGAGTTCGCGCCCGAGCTGCGCGCCGTGCAGCGCGTGGTTGGGCGGGTGCAACGCGAGGTTGCGCGGCTGGCAGAGGAGAATCTGTACGCGATTGACTTCTTGCTCGCGCAGCCTGTGGGGGCTGCGGGTGAGGATGCGAGGGAAAGTGTCTTGAGGCTTGTGGAGGGCGGTGATAGCGATGAGGATATGGATGAGAGTGGCAGCGGCAGCGGCAGCGAGGACGAGTGGATGGGCTTGGATTAGTGTTGTTTGGTTGGGGGAACAAAAGCTTCTTCTTCTTTTTCTTCTTTTTGGGTTTTCGTTCCGTTACGCATTGCTCGTTCTACATAGAGGCGATGGAGTATACAGGCTTGTAGACAAGGAGGCATGGAAGAGATGGAGATGACACATAATCGCAACGACTTTTTGCACATACATTGGCTCTAGACTGCTCGCCGTTCCTGCCCTCCACCCGCCTATAAAATCCAGCAGTTCCGAACAGAAATGTCATAGACTTCGTACACTGTAACATCCGTCACCGTGAAACGAGATTCGCCGGGAAGCGAGATGGTGATACTTGTACGGAGGGGAAGAAGAGACCCAGCTACGATATATAGAGTCTGTGTGTGCTCTAAGACCTTTACATCCATACCTAGGACTTGGGCTATGAGCTAGATAAGAAGTACTCTGTAGGGACTGCTTGTATTGTCCCCTGTCTCGCTAGACGGTTAGTCTCGGTTCGCGGCGATGGACGTCGCGTTATATCACGATGTCTTTAGTCGTTAGGGTAAGTTCGGGCTTAGAGCTAGACAAGGAGCACTCTATAGGGTCTGCTTGTGTCGTCCCCTGTCTCGCTAGACGGTGGATCTTGGTTCGCGGTGACGGACGTTATACAGAGGCGGTCTTCAGAACGTGGCTTGGCTGCTACAAACCAGGCTATGTCCATACCCATGACGGGGCTGTTCTGTTACGTATCAAATCTGAACCCCTGCTAAACATATGACGGCAAACAGCGCTCACTCTACAACCACAGTACTGAGAAGGTGATGAGCGTCGTCTATCTTACGTGTTGATACACGCTGTGTATTGTCTGCAGTGGTGGCCGTCGATATCACGCCTTCGTTGGATCCACAGTGCCGTATTCGGCGGTATAACGCTGTGTGTTCTCTCGATCTTGCGTCTGTCCCCTTCTATCTACTCCACTTCCCGTCGTTGTCGTCGCCGTCCTTATCGCCTTAAATGAACCACTCAGCAAAAAGCCCAGTGAAGTGCTGGTCATAGACCCCGCCTCTCATACACAAACACAAGGTCAAGACAACAGCACCACAAGCACAGCACCGCCACAGCACGTCCCATAACCTCTTAGAAGAAGACAGACGGTACCCAGCACACAAGAAAAAAGCGCAGCGGAAGCAGCAGCAGTAGTGTAAGAAGCATAAAGAATTACAAACTGCCAAACTACCTAACTACTGTATCTACCCTACGCCGCCGTCTTTCCCGCCCGCCCACCTACTGTATCGCAATCTATGCCGACGTGCTCACCCAGTCGCCGTCGTCCACGTCTACTATCCTCACCCTTGTTCTCACCCTCACGCTTACGCTCCCTGCCAACAACACTACCGCCACCACGTCACTCGGCCCAGTTTGATGTAGTCCAGTCCAGTCCAGCCAGTCTAATATATTTCTTTCAGAACAAACAAGCAAGCAAAGAGGCGAGGAGAACCTGATTAATAATGCAAGGCAAGGTAAGGCAAGACAACACAAGGCAAGAGGGGAGGAGAGGAGAGGAGACGAGGCGAAAGTGTAAGTAGATAGACAGATAGAGGGGAAACCGAATCGCATTCATGAAACAGTAAAAGTAAAATAAAAAGTAGAAGAAGCAGCAGTAGCAGAAGAAGTAAAAACCGTAAAAAAAAAGAAGCCATCCATGAAGAAAGGGGAAGAAGACATCAGAAACCCGTAATGTAACGTAATGTGATAGTGTGTCTGTGATGTGATGTGTGCAGCCCCAGCCTCAACTTCGTCAGACGTCTCCCGTTCGTCGTCATCGTCGTCACTCCATCCCAGATAGGTAGCTACTACCTAGCTAGTAACTGCTCCGTTCCGCCTCGCTGTCTACCTACGAGCCACCCCCCTTCCTTACCCACTCACCACTACCCACCACCCACCACTGCCGCCCAACCTAACCCGATTTCATCCCAGCCCCATCGTTCCTTCCTCCGCCACGCAGCACAGCACAACCCCACCCACGTACCTCTACATCATCGAAACCGAACCGACTCGAGGAGAGAAGCGCAAAAACAGCGGAAGAAGGATAGGTAGGCAGGTAGAAGGGGGGTGAGGTTGTGAGAGCAGCAGCAGCTTAAGAAACGCGCACCACGTCAAAGACGAACGAACCGAACTGAACTAAAAAGCGCCGGTACTTGAGCGGGTAGGGAGTCGCTAGTCAGCCCGGATGCTCTTCCTCTAAACAACAAAATTCTCCCTTGTGTGTGTATCATAATCGCTCCCAAAAAGAGATTTGCCGCGCGCGGAAGAGAGAAAAAAGAGGGTTCAAGCCAGCTCGCGCCGTGCCTTTCCCACTCTTCACCCCTCATCCCCGACGTTGCGCTCCCTTTTTGGTCGTCATTTGTTGTTGTTGGTCGTCGTTCGTACTCACTGCACCTGGTTGACAATCTCGCTCGCACGCGATAGCGACTCGACCATCTGCTGGCACTCCTTGCGCCGGCGCACCGTGTACTCGCTCTCCTTGAGCAGCTCATCCAGCTGTTCCTGGCGGTACATCTGCTCGAGCAGCTCGCGCTGCATTTCTTCCTTCGTGAAGCTGTGATGATGACGTCAGTTTGCTACCTTATTAAATCAAGCGAACAAGACTTACGTGACAAGCGTCAACATGATGGCCTTGGGCACCATGTCGATCATAGTCCTGCGCACAATGTTGAAGTAAGAAGTGATCAGCAGCTTGATGACCTCGACCTCCTGGGCCTCCTTCTCGGACAGCGTGCCCGAGGCCTTGAGCTGCGGCGGCGGCGGCTCCATGGCTGCCATCTTCTTCTTGTTCTTGCTGGCGAAGAAGCTGCCAAAGAAGCCGCCGTTGCTCTCGTTTTCGATCGACGGGCTAGAGCTGCGCGGAGGCACGGCGCTAGGGGGAAGAGGCTTGCCGGTCTTGGGGTCGACCTGAGTAGGCTTCGAGGCGTTGTGACGTTCATGTATGACCGCCATGGCCCTCGAGCCGTTGATGAAGTCGGGGTGACCAGTGTTGATGTAGCAGGACTCCATCGCAACCAGGTCCTTGACGAGCTTGTTGGCTGGCTCCATCGCCTTCTTGAAGAAGCCAACAACAACCGCGTGGAACTTTTCCTTGAGGGCCGGGTATCTCCTGAACATAGGCTTGGAAAGTAGTTGGCCCAGGATACGGATAAGTTCGTCGTAGACGAGCGACACGCACCTCAAGCTAGGGTCTTCCAGCCTCTTAATCTGCTGCTTGACGATGAGCTCGAAAGCGGTCGTACCGACGAAGAGAGCTGGCGCAGAACCAGACGAGTTGTACAAGACGGTACGGATGTCGATATCCTTGACCTGGTCAAAGGGGTCGACGGCCTTGACACCGTTGGAGTAAAGCTCGTGGTAGACGAAACTAATACGCGCGCCACCCGACAGTTCGATGCTCGAGAGTTCCTGGTTATTACCCTCCAGCACGGACCGGTATTCGTTCGAGAACTCAGTAATAGTGTTCAAAATAATGTTGGAAGCGTTCCCGAGAAGGGAATCGCCCAATTGTGCCAGCTCCGCGCCATACTTCGCCAGAGACGAAGAAATACGGGCCTTGATGTCGGGCAGGGTCTGCTTGATGTGCATCATCAAGATCTATAATAATCTGTCAGCCATGAACAACCGCGCCTTTGCCGGTATCAACTTACCAAGTTCAGCTTCCGCGCCAGGTAAGGCGTACCGCAGTACGCGCTCTTGTTCCTGTACGCCTTGTGGTTCTCGAAGAATTGCTTCTCGTGTTCCAGCGCGTAAGAAATCATCTTCTTGTTCTCGATATCCCTCTGACCTCTGTTAACGACGGGCACATAACCCAGTCGCAGAGGAATGATACGACCAGCCAGAATATCCACGACATCGGTACCCTCGTCCATCAGGTCGACCTTAGTCAGGACACCAATGGTGCGCTGACCTTCGGGATCGACCTCGCGCGCCAGCTTCAGACCGTCCGAGTTGGCCAAGTCAGTGTTCGCAGCGGTGACGGCCAAAATAATAGCATTAGGCTTGCTAATCTGCTTCAAGACCATCTCCCTGATCTGCCTCTCGATATCGCGCGGCTGGTCTCCAATGGGCACCTTGGTCAGACCCGGCAAATCAACGAGGGTAAGCGTAAGGACATTGGGCGAGTATATCCGCAGGTTGATGGGCGCCGGAGAGATACCCGCGTTGCGACCTGTCTTCTGCTCGGTTTCCCGCACAATCTCATCTCTGATCTTGTTGAAGTCGTAGAACTTCTCGCCAGGAACGTGAAGGAACTCGCCCCACTCGTCGATGTTTGACTCTTTGTCCGTGGTCTCGATGCCTTCGCTGGCACCGTTGGCTTGCGGTTTAGAGGCGGCAGGGCGGTTGATGAGTTGGAGGATCAGGGGGCGACGCGTTACTATGCCGGTACCTCGAGGCAAGCTGGGGTGATGAAATTATCAGCTCGGGGGTCCATGACGTTGGCTCGGCGGTGTGCTTTGCGCAACCACCATCAGGGGACGTACAAGTCTCTGCCAACTATGTTCTCTAGTACTGAACTCTTTCCGCTAGACTGCGAACCAACGACGGCGATCTGGGGCAAATCTATGGGATTTTGGACCTGTGATCAGGCATCAGTACTACCGCACCGCGTTTGCGTCTCGCCGCGAGAATTACACGCACGCCAACAGTGGTGAAGACATCCTGGAGCTTGTTAACGAGCGTAATCAAGCCCGGATCATTGACGTTTATGCTGGGGTTGAAGTTAGCCAGGGTAGATGTTGGTGAGCGCATTGTACATACGCGGTGGGGTTCGCCGTCATGGTTGGCGGCGCACAGCTGAGTTATAAGTGACTTATCGGGGTCAAGAATGGCTCGTGGTCTCGTGAAGATTTCGCGCTATCAAAGACAGTCGAGCGCGAGGCGGTGGGGTTGTGGAGTGGATAGATGTACTGTGTTGTTCGCTGCTCGCTGGCACGTTCATCATTGCTCTCCCTGATGCCCGCCAAGCGACAGGGCCCAACCTACAGCGATGGCTAGCGCGGCCGCGTGGACTAGGGCGGTCAGCAGGAACGCTCCACCAGACCAGCCTCTGCGACACTTTGCACTGATATCAACGAGATCGGCATGCATGATTGCGTCTCAAGTCATAAATGTATACAGTCTATCTGACAGTCGTGCGTCGTCCAATATGCACTTTGCTCATCCTTTCCCTTTACTCGTCCGACACCGACGCAAACTTCTCCTGCATCTTCTGGTACATCTCCTCGTACTTCTTCGTAATGACGTCCTCGCCCTCGCTGGGCACCTCGAACTTCATGCCCCTCAGCTGCGTCTGGATATCCGCCGTCGCCTCCCTGATCTTCGCCCAGTTCTGGCCCTGAGCAACGGCCTTTTGCGCCTCGTCGTGGAAGCCCATCATGGACTTCATCATCCACTCCGTCTTCCACAGCGGGCAGAACTGGTCGTAGTCCGAGTAGCCGTTTTGCTGCAGGAAGTCTTCCTTGATGAGCGTGGCCACATCCAGAGTGATCTTGTCGGAGTCGCCCAGGGCGGACTTTCCGACCAGCTGCACGACCTGATCAAGATCCTCAGAGGTGGAGAGCAGCTCCTTGATGCGGTCCCTCAGGCGAGGGAATTCGGGGTTGAACTCGGCGTAATACTTGTCCAGAGGGCCGGTGTACTTGGAGTACGACATCGCCGTGTTAACCGACGGGAAGTGCTTGCGCTGAGCAAGCTTCTTGTCCAGGCCCCAGAAGACCTGCACAATACCCAGCGTGGCGCTAGTAACGGGGTCCGAGAAATCACCACCAGGCGGCGACACGGCACCAACGATACTGACACTACCGTTGCGGTCGGGGCTACCCAGCGCCTGAACACGGCCAGCACGCTCGTAGAAAGAGGCCAGCTTGGCACCAAGGTAGGCAGGGAAACCCTGATCAGCAGGCATTTCACCCAGACGACCAGAAATTTCACGCAGAGCCTCGGCCCAACGCGAGGAAGAGTCAGCCATCATAGCGACGTTCTTGCCCTGGTCACGGAAGTACTCGGCGACGGTAATACCGGTGTAGATGGAGGCTTCACGGGCAGCGACAGGCATGTTGGAAGTATTAGCAATGAGAGTCGTGCGCTTCATGATAGGCTCCTTGCGGCCGTCGACATCGATGGACAGCTTTTGAATAGTTAGCCAAAGTATCTTTGCGTTGACTCAATCGTTGCTTACCTCGGGGAAGTCCATCAAGACTTCAGCCATCTCGTTACCACGCTCACCACAACCAACGTAGACAATGATATCACTGTTGGAGAACTTGGACAGCGATTGACTAATGACGGTCTTACCGCAACCGAAAGCACCGGGAATGCAGACAGTGCCACCCTGGACACTGGGGAAGAGAGCGTCCAGCACACGTTGTCCGACAACCAGCGGGGAGTCGGATGACAGCTTCTCGGTGGTCGGCCTAGGCACACGGACGGGCCAGTTGTGCATCATGCTGTACTCCGTCTTCTTGCCCTCGAACTCAACCTCCAAAATCTTCTCATCCACGGTGTAGCTACCCTTCTCAGCAATGCGCGTGATCGTACCGCGGGCGCGAGGCGGAAGAAGGATCTTGTGGTCGTTGAGAAGCGAGTTTTCGAAAACGCTACCGAAAACATCACCGCCGGTGATGTGGTCGCCGACCTTCAGCTTGCCGGGCGTGAAGTCCCACTTGATCGTACGGTCGAGCGCAGGAAGGTTGATACCGCGAGGGATGTAGATGGACTTGGAGGCGTCGGAGATACCGCGGAGAGGACGCTGGATACCATCGTAAATGGTCTCCATCAGGCCGGGACCAAGCTCGACGGACAGAGGCTTTCCTGACCGGATGACCGGGTCGCCAACCGTAACACCAGCTAAATGCGGTCAGAATGATGCTCTTTGCCAATGGAACACGTCCGCTTTTGTGCCATACCAGTCTCCTCGTAGACCTGAATGGTGGCCTTATCGGACTCGATCCTAATGACTTCACCGACCAGGTTGTCGTGGCCGACACGGACCTGCCATCTTGTTACCACCAGCTCCATAGACGATTGTTTCGCGCACCACATACAAGCTCGTACATAGCACATCCGATCATGTTCTCGGCGACAATGACGGGACTATCCGCTGTCAGAATATGCGCCACCGCGGTCGATGCCAATGTTTACATACCCAGAGACGGAGAAGACGGAGCCTGGAAAGCAATTGTTAGCACAAAGGCCCCAGGAGCGTGAGAGTGTATCAAAGAATCGCAAGCATACCATATTGCTCCTCACCGGCCTCCAAATCTTGACGTGAAGTCTGTCGACATCAGCCACCGCCCCGCGGCAAATAACCCCGCCATATCGCTTACCATCTTGGGCTTCTCGAGAGGGTTGTTGCTGTCGGAGGTAGAGGGTCGAGAGTGGCGATGCGGTCGCACTCGATTAAGTTGCGGGGATTCGGGGAGTGGGTACTCGAATGGTGCTGGCGACGACGATTGATTGTCGTTGTCGTCGGGCTCCGATGTCGATGGCGTGGAAGGGCGGGCTGAGAGAGAATCGATGTTCTTCTGGGACACCAAGTCTAAGAGGGAAGGACGGGGTCTTAGGGTGGGACGGAGGCCAAGCATACACCCTTGGGTTGCAGAAGGATGGGTTGGGCGGTGGCTATCTTAAGCTGCGGTGGAAGCTCGAGGTCCTTGGTCGTCACACACTGCCGCGAATCCCTGTCGCTTCTGGCTTGGCGCCTCTGCCAACTGATCATCGGCCAACACTTTCCACGCTAACCATTGCCCACCACACCGCATACATTCATGGCTTGAAGAACAGCGTGAGAGTGAACCGCTAAATCATTCTACACTAGGTGACGTATATACGAAGGCAACCTAGCGGCATCCTCGGTCTCTCATTACTTTGGCCGCGAAGAAAACACATTGCGAAGCAATTCCCGCTAGTCTGAATGTCGTAAAGACATTCTCATGCTTCATCAACTCAAAAATTCCGAGCATTTTGGATTCCTCCGCGTCTAATTGGTCTCTTTCCTAGTCTGTTTCGATAGATAAGAGACGAACGTCTTCAGGTCCTCCCACGGCCCGCCGTGCCTGCGAAACTTGTATCTCCCCATCTGGACCGCAACTGGTTCTTGGTCTTCGCTCTTGTACGGACGCCGAGTGGGGAGTGATCCTGGAGAGCACTGCAAGAGGGCGATGGTGCGGGCTCATATGCTCGGTTCCTATTCTTTGCTATTATTTCTTCTTACATTTCTCGTCTTCGCCGTTTATTTTCTTGGAACCTTTTCATCGTCTATTTTCCTTTGTAACTTTCGCCTTCCGCTTTCACGTCTGCCTTCAAATTCCGATGTCCACTACTCGGCCAGGATGCCAAAGTGGTTTGACGACCAGAATACATCAAAAGAAGTGATTTTCTGTCGGAACACATGGGCTTCAATCAGCTCGTATTGCACGTCCATTTGAATATGATAAAGAAAATAAGTCACGTTATTGCTAATTACTATATTATCGGACTCGACTGACAGGAAACAAATCCAGCAGGTTACCTTCTATACCACGTTTCCACATCCCAATGCTCGCGCTTCACTGCTAAACACGACTCCGAGACAGCTAACTAACGTCCGTCACCGCGAACCGAGATCCACCGTATAGCGAGATAGGGGACGATACAATCAGTCCCTATAGAGTGCACCTTACCAAGACAGAGGACGATATAATCAGTCCCTACAAAGTATACCTTGCCAAGATAGAGGACGATATAAGCAGTCCCTATAGCGTACTTCTTACTTAGCTCCTAGCCCGAGTTCTAGGCATAGATAAAAAGGTCTTAGAGTATATATGGACTTTATATACCTTAGGTAGGTCTCTTATTCTACTCCGTATAAGTATCACCATCTCGCTTTACGGTGAATCTCGGTTAACGGTGACGGACGTTAGTCATAGGAAAAGACGGTTAGCGAAGAACTATGCACTGTTCGCCAATCGGAGGCTGTCCCAAAGATACGCCGCACCCATGTTTAGGGCCTTACAGCTTGGGGCTAGCAGCCGGGCGCTAGAAGGGGGTATATTCTGAGTTCTGACAACGGGGAAAGAGGCACAGCCTCGCTTGATCCTTGCCACAGTACGAGGGGTGGAGGGGTAGAGGGCAATCGGCTGATACTGCACAAGGGCCCGGCGCAAATCAGCAGGTGAATGTCTGCAAGGCTCGTCTTTCGTCGGTTCACTATCCGTTTACGTATCTGAGTTCTCATAGCTCATGACTCCCCATGGGGCACAGCAACCGAACAGTGGATACCTGGTCCACACTGTCGACAGACCATCATGCCAAATGGCAGACCGCATTTAAAAAAGAAAGTTGCGGCTCCTCCAAGACTCTAAAAGACATTGGCACCAAATGGTGTCGCTATGCTTTCGTATTCGTAGGAGTAAGCTGACATTCGAAAACTAGGCAGCAACCACACGATCAGTCGCAACGATTGCCTAAACCGCCACGGCCCACATAACGCTTGCATGGCCAACAGCAGTATATATACACATAGGCAAAAAGAAGGCCCCCAAAAAGGCCAAAATTCCCAAGTCAACCACCCATCTCGAACCACCCACCTAACCACCAAACCCATCTCCCTTAGCCACGATGCCCCTAGAAGTACTCCCCGCAACGCCCGCCGACGTCCCCGCAATCGTCGACGTCTACTTCCGCGCCTTCCAGACCGGCTTCGCGCACACACTTCTGCAAGACACGCCCGCGGTGCGCGAGTGGTGGGGCGACGGCATGGCGCACGCGATGACACACGACGCGGACGCTTACTTCCTCAAAGCCGTGGACACAGACGGCGGGCAGCTGGTCGCGTTTGCACGGTGGGTGCGGCCGCGCGCGCAGCCGCAGACGGAAGCCTCGCTGCCGCCTACGTTCCCTGAGGGCGCGAACGAGCGCCTCTTCAGGGACTTTATCGGCGAGCTGTTTGTGCGGCGCATGCAGCTGATGGGCGCGACGCCGCATTGGTGTTAGTATCCTTCCTGACCGTTCTCTCACTACGCAGACCTGTTTGTGTACATACTGGAGACCCCGGCCCTAACACCCCACACCCCACACAGACCTCGAGCTCCTAGCAACGCACCCCGCGCACCAGCGCCGCGGCGCCGCGTCCCTGCTCATCGCGGCCGTGCTGGACGACCCGGCGAACGCGGAGACGGCCGCGTACGTCGAGAGCTCGCCGCAGGGCGTGCGGCTGTACCCGCGGCACGGCTTCGAGCCGCAAGGCAGCTTGGTGCTGCAAATTGAGGGGCATGGGCCTTATGAGACGTTGTTGATGCCGAGGTATGTCAAGGTCAAGGGCGGGTAGTGCGTTGTGCGTAGTGCGTGGTGTCGTGTGGTGGGGGTTGGGTTGCCTTTTTATGCTTTATAGCTACTGTCTGCATGGGCTTCCTTGACATGACACACTCTCACACGACCTTACTTGTCTCTTTTACCTTTTGCCGTAACCGAGTAACTGCTTGTGGGTATCGATGGCGTACCTGGAAGGTCCAGCAGACCTGCTTTGTTAGGCCGTTAAGCCGCAGGCAAATAAATAGTCTGATGCAAAGAGCAGATTATCTGCGGCCTTTGGAGGAAAGAAACCGGCCGTAGCGGCCCTGTACGCTAGCTATATGTATTTCTAGGTAAGCCCACTGTCTCTACATGGGCGAGAACATGAATAAAGCTCCAGTCAAGACCAACGCAAAAAACCAACCCGTCATATTGTACAAAAGCAACAGCACCAGCCACGGCAAGATGGGCTGCAAGTCAAATAAAAGACGCAATATTAAGGTATCTCTTTCCCCGGCACCAGCAGTCTACCGCATTTTGTGTCATCCGTCCTACAGGACGCAAGAAAACGCAGCCCTCCTCGCCCGCCGACCTATCCACCCACCCAACCACCGCCACAGCACCCAAAAAACGCCCGCTAGAACGCAGCAATCCCACCCCGAACCCAACCCATACAAAAGACGACCCCCGGGGGCGCACGCAAACAGCGTGCCCGCGGCACCGAATCAGCGGCGTCCGCCTACTCAGCCGCAGCAGCCGGCTTCGCGTCCTCGTCCCCCACCGGCACGTCCTTATCACCATCATCAACCCCGCCCTCCCCGCCCGCGAGCACCTTAGTCTGGGGCGCGTTGCCGGCGCCACTGCCGCCACTGCCGCTGCCATTGCCACCGGGCGTCACGGCGACGACCTCGCCCTTCTCGTCCACGAACTCGAAGTTGTAGCGCGAGAGCAGGTGCGGGATGGCTGAGAGCTGGGGCCCGTAGCGCGCGGTGTTGTCGTAGAGCTCGAAGAGGGGGACGGCGAGCAGTTTCATGTTTTTCGGGACGCTGAGGACTTCTGTTTTGGGGGGAGGGGGGTTAGCGAGGTTGCGTGGGGCTGGGGTTGCACTGGGGGTTTGGATTGGGGTTGGGGGAGTGCTGGGGGAACGTACTACTCCGCGGCAGCTGGATGAAATACAGCTTCTTGCACTCCTTTGGGCGCGTGACGTGCGCGGGAATGAAGGGGTACATGAACGTCTCGAAGTTGGGGCGCCACCACTGCGCAAGCGTATCCGCAATCTGCCATTCGTCGTTGACGCCCTCGCCCGTGAACTGCGAGCCGACGGGGGCGAGGCGCTCGTTGAGGCGAGCCTTGAAGCCCGCGATCTCGTCGTCTTCGGGGCGGAGGTAGTCGCCGGGCCTGTGGGGTGTCGCGTCAGTGCTTGTTCGTTGCTATCACCACCACTACCAGCTACTACTACTACTGTCCTGGCGTAGAGATCTGTGGGTAAAACGTACAGCTTGAAGAAGGCGTTGGCGATCTGCAGCATCAGGATGTGCGGGTGGTTGTGCTCATGGCACACGAGGATGCCCTCGCAGGTCCGGCGCATGCCATGCTCGTTATAGTGTTCCTCGAGGCGCTTCAAGCGCGCCAGCACGGACGGGTCCTCCTCGGGCTGGTTCTCCTTTGTGCCGAACGTGTAGTTGCTGAGGGGGTAGAGGCGGATGGTCTTGGGCTGGTTGGCGTTGAACTCCTTCGGGAGGGTAGGGCTTTTCGCGCTGGTTAGCGGCTGCGGCGCGCAATTGCGTGGGAAGGGCTCACGGGTAAGAGCTCTGTAGAGCGGACTGCGTGATCGTTGACATTGTTGGTGCTTGCTTGCTGTGAAGGGCTTGGCGAGACTCAATGTTGGTGTGTTGCTGTTGCTGTTGCTGGCTGCGAGCTGCTGCTGGAGCTTGTTCGTGGGATCGCCCTGTCGCCCCGGCGGATCTGACTCGGTGATCTCCTGCAGGGCCAACCTCACCTCTATCCTCGACTCACCAATGCCGACTCCTCTCCTTGAAATTTGGCATCAAGAGCTATGGAATCTGTAGGGCAGAGATGAAGAACCACCGTTTGTCGCGTTGCAATCACAATCGTTTCCGAACAGCTTGTGGTTACTATATATCTACCATAACCTCACTGCCATCGTTCTGTTATCCTTCTTGATCGTTTGTTCACAAAGACACCAACTATCCCAAGTGATAGAAACCAATCTTCTGTATGCACGCTCCACATTCTATCAAGCTGTGCCGTTACCTCAAGTGTGCATTAGGTATCAGCGGCGATCCAATACGCTTGTATCTCGACCAAGACCAATTTCTGCTTAATGTCACATGCCAAGCGGAATGGCGCTCTGAAATCCAATACTAAGCCACAGTTAGTGTCAATATTGCTGGCCAGCTCTAGGATATGCAAAAGTCAGCTATAACAACGCACTGTCAACCACTCACCAAATCAACGCTGCTTCTCCTTGAAGCACTCGACCGCTTCGTAGAAATCGTCGAAGCTGGGAAAACCGCGTTGAGGCACCTCGATAGTAAAGGGGTCGTAGAGGCAAATGGTTAAGCCCGGGTCAAGCTTGATCTTCAGGCACTTGGGAAGCTTCAGCTGCTTGAGCTTGTACATCTCGCTCATCCATTTGCGGATACGCCGGATATGCATTTCCTTCGTCTCGTCGGGCTCCCTTTCGAGCAGCGCAATCCAATCAGGCTCATAGACGAAGCTCAGGTCGATCCTTAGTTCCTTGAGGTTCTTGAAGTTCCTGGTGAGCCATTGGACCCGGCGCAGTATTGCCTCCCACAGAATGTGGCAGCGGTTGAGGTAGTGAGAGGACAGGTGAATCCACACGGTCTTTACCAGCGGGGCGTAGAGAGACGGTCGCGCCGCCTGCTCGAAGTCCACGTAACGCTCGAACGGGTTGAAGACATTGTCTTCGTACTGGGGAAACGATGGGTCCTCGTTGGTGTAGATGTTGCACGTGCCCAGGTTCAGACAGTTCTTTCCGTACAGGATACGTGCGGCCTCGGCGTGCACCTGGCGGCAGGTAAGAAGCAGCGTCGTGAACGGGGAGCTTTTTTCGCGAAGGCATCTGATAGTCGAACCAATCTCTTTGTCGTCGCTTTCTTTCTCGTGCTTAAATGCATACTCATAGACCAGTAGGCGGAGCTCGGTCGGGAGGTCTAGGAACGACATGCCATTTTCGGCTTTCAGGGAGTCAAAATGATCAAGGAGATACATTGGGCTGGGAATCTAGCATGTGAGTGGCTGAGCGCGACAAAGGCGAGAAAGGTGCCCACCGTTTTCCGATCGACTCAGTCAGAAAGACTGGGGAGGGCCGGCAGATAGCCGTAGGAAGCGGGTACTTGCGTGAGTCTAGTCCGAGGCGCAGGAAGGACAAACAGGCACAAGCTGAAGGTAAGTTTAAGTTGCGCTTGGTGTGGGCCAGGAGAGCTCGTGCTGTTGTGCGGTCTTGCTGGCAAGACAGGTCTGACTGTCAGCAGTGTCGTGGTCGTGGGAACAACCGTCGAACGCGAGGAAATTAAGTACTTGACATCAGTGGGCGTTTGACAGGGCGCGGGACTAGCTGCCGAACGTCCACTCACTTCACATGCACCGCTATCTTATCTTTAGATGGGTGCCCTATCAGGTAGACTTTCACAAACGCCTAGGCTGACTTTGTATTAGGACAGTTTCTTTTTTATTGAAAGACCTGAGTTGTACAATGTTGCCCATCCTTTCCAACTATTATACCTATCTACATACGTTAAACACAGGTATGTTATTTTTTTACCCTCCTACGTCGTACCTTTCCATTCTCGTACCTCTTTATATCGCTTATTAGCTTCAGGACAGGCACGATATATCATTCTTGTGGCGACACCGAGGGCAACAAGACTTCTAAAAGTACCAACCACGTATCCGATCCAGGCACCAAAAGAACCCCCAAGAAAAAAGACAGTGAAATGGCACTACCTCACTGGTTTCGGCCTCTCCACGTTCACACTACAACCTACTTATACGAGCCACGGAGTAAGGCGCTCAGAAATATCACCTACCACTATTGTCGCACGAACGAGCAGCCACTCTCCCTGACACTGTATGCGGAACCACCCGACTGAACACGTAGTTTGCCCAGAAGTTCAGGGGGTCGAAGGCGCCTGAGCCAAAGTGGTGCCTAATTTGGCAGTAAACCACGGGAGGCTCTTGGGCATGCTTGGTATCGATTAGCAAGCAGCGCACGCTACTTGACATAACCCGCACATGCGAAGTAGCTTCTCCGCATGATAGAGTAAGCTACGACTCGACTATAGTCTATTCGACCCCATAGTAGACGAAATTCGGTTGTGCCAAATTAGGAAACAGTTTTTATGGTTTAAATAACCCCTAGGGTCGAACTAGACTAATCTGCACTCTGCCCTGGCCTTTCTCCCGGATGTTGCTTCGACAGCTACAGAAACAATCAACGAAAATTCGGGAGCAACCAACCAAGTCCTAGCTGCACGTGGCGCCCTTGGCATTGAAGACACTGGTCCTTCCTACCCATGCATGTAAGAAGCTGCCATATTACGGTCCTGTCCCGGATATAAATACTCATTGTCTACATCGGAGGAGGATAAGCATCAACAGAAAAGAACGTTGTTGGTGTTCATCAAATTAGCAAAACACGCTGGAAGGTGCAACCTGGGTGTATTGCGCTTAAGCTCTGTGAAGGTACCCCTGTATGTTCTTGAATATTTCGAGATCTCATGTAGGCCACCTCAAGTCTCGCTCCAATGGCTCTACATCAAGATCGAGTTGAGGAATGAGGGACGTCTTTCCATGATCTTATTTTTTCGTGCAGTGTCCTCGATATATGTACCCGGCAGGGCTCACGCATGCCTCTGTTTCTTTGAACGGTAGCGCTGGTACAGGACTTCGACGATATATGAGTGGCTCATGCCCTCAGATTCTGTGTCAGAACTGTCGTGCTGTCATTTCTGCAGCACCGAAGAGACATCTTCACCTCCCTGCCGGTGCCGGTATGACTTCCAATTTTTGAGGTTGCTCCTTTCTTTTCTACATCTACCTACATACAAGGCGATTTATCAAGGGGAAGCTTCCAGCACCGCACTACACGGAACCAGTGAAACTTACTCTCTCCAACAACGCCTACCATCAAATCAACTACCACAGTCAGTATAAACCATGAAACCCAATCACAGCCATAAACACAAAAACCCAAGTAGCTACTAACAAAAAGGACATATATCAAACAGACCCTCAACCTCATAACCAACAAAACCCTCCACAGCCCACCACCACCAGCAGCAGTAAACGCAGACCCAAACGCAGCACCCGCAAAGCGCAAGAAGCCGCAAGAGCTACCGCGGGACCACCGCAGACATAGCGAGGAATTCCGTACCAATTGACTGATTACAGCGGGGGTTCCCAACCACACAAAGCCAAAGCGGTTCTGGTACTGTACCTAACAACCAACAAGGCCTCTAAAACGCTTTTCGCCAACGAGCGCGAGGATACGCCGCACCAACACCCGACAGCACCGCGCACGATCCCTCACAGCCTTTAATGATCTACACCGCTATCAGAGACGCAAAAAACAAACACCGGGCCCTAACATCCTCCACGCAGAGCTCCCTAACTATCTCAATTACACAGACGCTAGCCCCAACCACCATGTATGGCCTCAGTAGCTGTAGTAGCCAGTTAGACTAGTTTTGATTCTGTGTGTGGGTCGAAGCACGTAGATGCCGAGGGAAGCTTAACTGATATAAGGGATGAAAGACATGCGTGGATGCTATTTCGTGCACGCGTCCCGCCCGACAACCACGACGACGAGGAAGATATGACTAGGTGTGTTCAAGCACAAGCACTCCATCCCACTCCATCCCAGCCTTCCTAACGCTACTGCATGCACCACTTATTCAACCACGCCGATGAGCCGAAAAATAAAAAAAGACACTAGAAAACCTAGAAAACTAGAAACTGCCTAGGAACGAATAGACATTACCGGCCTCCCCCCTTCCACACCCCTACCTACCTATACACCCCTTCCCCCTCCCCCTACAACAAAACCCCCCAACCCACCCACCCACACCAACGCCCTACACCCTCCCCCTCCGCCCCCTCGCCTCCAGCACACCCTCACACCAGCCCTTGACCTCCTTCACCGCCCGCAGCGGCTCCTTCTTCCGTACCAGCAAAAACCCCTGAATCTCAGCCGGGCTCAACCGGCCCTCCGGCAGCGCAGCCGCGAACGCATGCGCCAGGGTCTCGATATCCGCGCCCACCTTCTCCCCACCACCAACACCAATACCAAACCCCACCCCCTCCTTCCCACCACCCTCACTCTCCTCATCAACTGCGTACATCCGCCCGAAAATCTCCCTAATCTGCGCCCGCGTCGCCAGCGTAAACTGCACCTGCAGGTCGACGCGCCCGGGCCTGATCAGCGCGTCGTCCAACCGCTCCGGATGGTTCGTCGTCATGACGAGCACGCGGCCCTCGTGCGTCGCGACGCCGTCGATGGCGTTTAGAAGCCCGGAGAGCGAGATGCCTTGGTTGGAGTGGTCGTCTTGGAGTTTGCTGCGGCGGGTAGCAGTGGTGAGGGCGAGGGCGAGGGAGGTGGGCGTTAGGGCGTCTGTGGGGGTGTGGTTGTTGGGGTGGTGGCGTTTGCGCGCGGGAGAAGAGGTGGGGGTGGCGTCTGCGTTTGTTGTTGTGGTGTTTGTACTGTTGCTGGCGGCCGCGGCAGCGTCGTCGCTCTTCTCGTCGCGCAGCAGGCCCGCCGTGTCAATGTCTTCGAGCAGCACGATGCAGCGGCGCGGCAGGTTGTTGAACAAGCGATTGAGGTCCGACTCCGTGAGCGTGGGCTCCAGCAGCGAAATGACGAAGATATCGAGGCCGAAGATGCCAGCAAGCGCGTACGCGAGACTGGTCTTGCCCACGCCGGGCGGCCCATGGAACAGATAGCCCCGGCGGTACGGGATGCCGCGGACGGCGTACCAGCGCGGGCTGCTGGGGTGGAGGTACTCGTTGATGTCCGCGATGATCGTCCGTTTCTGGTCGGGGTCCAGCGCGACCGTGTCCATAGGGCGCGAGGGGCGCGACGAGACGCGGTCCCAGGCGCCGGCGAAGCGCGAGCGGTCTTTGCTCGCGGGCCGGCGGATGACCGTCTTCGCCTTTTCCTTGTCAAGCGACCAGGCCTTGACGTGGTCGAGCAGGTCCTTGATGGGCTGCGTGCGGCGGCCCACGCACGACAGGCGGATCGTCTCCTCCTCCTTGCGGGTGGGCGGGTAGCCGCTCGTGCCGACCTCGCGCCGCGACCGGTCGATGAGGAACAGGCGGCCTTGGTGCCAGAAGTGGTGGGAGCCAAAGTACGGCTCGTAGCGGGGCGGCACCTTTGCCGCCCAGCGGCCAAAGTTGAAGATGCCCGTGTCGTCCTCGACGCTGATTCTGGCGTCGACCTCGTTGTCCGTGTCCTGCTCATTGTACTTGGTCACGGCCTTGATTGACCGCGACACCTTGGACATGCGCTGCGCCGCGATCCACTCCAGCACGCTCTCGTACAGGTCGTCGCTGTCGTCCACGTACACGTCCGACATGTAGTATTTGCAGAAGAGGTAATAGCTTCTGCTCCACACGTACGACACGGCCGACACCACGCCGAATAGGAGCACCCCGATCGACACCACCAGCCCAATGTCGAAGCCGAACGAGTACAGCACAAACCTAGATATTAGGCTGTAACCCGGAATGAGCGCTTCGAGGATATTGGTGGGCAGCTCGGTCAGGTTGGGCCGCGTGCCGTCGGCAGACTCATTGGCCAGGTCGAAAGACCCGCGCAGCTTACGGAAATCCATTCCGGGGGCGGGGGTTCTACTGGATGTTAGCCTAAAGTCTGGAATGTGAGTGAAGATGAACGGTACCGCAGCAGGAACCAGAACCTATCCCTTTATATATACACACACTTGTGTGGTTGACACAGCTGCTGAAGTTTGTCCAGAAATCTAATATGAGTGTACTTGCCGATATCTCAGCTGGCCTCGTGTGAGATGGATGGGCGCCGGTCAACAATCCGGATATACAAGCCGGGAGACAGGCGCAAGCCGCAATCTTCCTGCTGACGTTTGATAAAAGACTGACACCTAGATCTTATGGAAGCAGCAAAGCCGACCGATTGGACCCAAAACAGAAAGCAGTTTGCGAGGCGCTTAAATAGGCAAATGACCAGATCGTCGCAACAACTTTCACCGGCGAGACAGGAGCTGAGATGCGGGAACTAAAGAGTATTGGCTGCTGCCTAGCCTAGACGACAGATTTTAGCCCCAAAAAAGAGCGGGCCCTTTTGCAGTGCGGGGAAGACGCAGTTATCGGGAAATCGAAGTTTGGCTTTTATACTTTGCCCAAACAGGCCGATGCAACGAGTAAAAAGCTGCAAGGCTGGGAGACGAGCCAGTAAGGCCGAGTGACGGAATGGCGTTCCGCGCAGACAAACTCAGAAGGCAGAGCCGCAAGTTCCGGGGCGGCGGTGGTGGTCAAATACACCGCGGTCCAGATTGAGTAGAGGTGGTGTGGAGGCGCTATGAGGCACTGTGAGGCTCTTTGCAAACGCCACGGGGCGGAGACAAGTCCAAGAAAATGGATGCCACCTAGGCAACAACGGCCAGGAACGTCGAATACAAGCAAAGCGTTGGAAGACGAGGAACAAAAGAGTCAGAAATCCTTCGTCCAGCCGGTCGCTGACGACGGCAAAGTAGACTCGTCATCGCCACGCGGCGGCAACACCGAAGGGTAGTCAGCCGGCCAGTTTGAACATCCTCGGCAGGTGAGTGTGTTTGCGTGAACCAGGCACACACCCAAAGGACGGACTCATCAAGTTGCTGGGGGGCAACAGCTGTTAAGATTTCTGATATTCCGCCAGCTGCGCCAGGGATCTGATCCGAGATCCCGTGTGTTCGCCATCGCATCGCCACCTTTCGCCACAAATCTTCCTCCTCCTTTTCCTCCACCTCCACCACAAGCCGTCGCGTTCTACAGCATGCCGCAGCGCATGACTCGTTTTCGTGTCTAGCGCAGCCGGGCGGACGAGTGACGAGGTGCGAATAAGATTCGCGACGGACTGGCTTTAGTGGCGAGCCAGCATGCAGCATCGGGACGGCCCAACGTACATGCTTGCTTGTTCCCGTGGCCGACGCGTGCGCGTGCATGTTGCCAAGGAATGTAGGTACGGATGTACATGTGCAAGCAAGCCAGCCAGCCAGCCAGCAGCGTGCAGTATGTATGTATGTATGTATGTAGGTAAGCAAGCACGCACCGAACACCCCCCACCCCCACAGGCAGCTCGCGCACGTGGCGGCGACGAACATCTCCGCCAGCCGCCGATGCATGCCCTTCCGGGGGACGGGGCGAGTCAAGCAGCTCTGCGGAAAAGACCAGCCACAGCGGCTCTGATTGGCGTGTTTTGTTACTCGGTGCTAGTAGTGATAGGCAAGCTCTACACCGCCAACGCGGACGTCGCTGGTCTGCGCCGTAGGGCTGACGGTTATGACAATCGGCGCTGGCGCTGCTTCATCGTCGTCCTTGGCGCTGATTGTCTGCGTCTGATCGCTGCTGATTGACGGCGTCCTCTGACGCTGGCGTCGACGTTGGGCTGTCAGCCCTGCGCTGCTAGGTTAGGTGCTTCTTCTTCGCCCGAATGGGAGATGATGAAGGATGGTCAAGAAAGGATGCGCACACGAGCACACGCTCCCCCTCCAAAGAGATGCATGCAGGCATTCTCTGACTAGGACAATAACAATAACAATAACAACAACAACAATACCAAGACTCGTGCAGCAGGGAAAACCTGTTCCTCGCATGGCCATGGCGAACCCGGGGCTGGGGCAACGGAATGCTCGGCGTGAAACAACTATCAACAACACACCAAACAACAATGACGACACAGAAACACACGCCACGACCCACGACGCGCCCGACCGCAAGTGTGATCGTCGTTACTGTGGCGACCCAAAAGACGCAGGTTTTTTGGGAGGGGGCCACTCATAATATTCATCGACGGGACGGAAAGGATGGTGAGATAGCCATGGAAGGAGGACGAGGAGCAGCAGCAGGGGCCCTCCTCCCCCAAGGCACACTCACAGACCCATTTTCCACTTTCCCCCTTGTCGATGCGCTACTACGGTAGAATTATTTGTACAGTGGAGGGGGTAGGTAACGCTCAGAAACGCACGGCGGGCACAGCCCGCGCGCCGGGGGTTTCCGCGCCGGGGATATAAAAAACAAAAAAATGCGATGAACAGCGAAGACAACCAACAAGCTTTGAGGCGCGAGACGACTGAGATTTCAGAGAAAAAAACAGAAAAAGAAAAAAAGATGAACCACAAGCTAACCAAAAGTTTGACTTCATCACCCGTGAGGAGTAGAAATAGAAAGTGAATAAGTGTGGTAACCAGAAAATCAGCCCACTGCCATGAAAACACCGTTCCACATGCAATGTTCCTTTCCGCGGAGAGAGACAGAGAAGCGAACAAGAACCTCGACTTTCACACCTCCCCCCGACGCGCTTAGTAGTCGCGGCGGTGGCGGTGCTGAGCAAAATGCCTCTTGTGCTTAGCAGCGGCGGTCTCGGTGACCTCGGCGGTAGCCGTGACGGTGACGTCGACCTCAGCAATGGCCATGTCGTAGACGACGCCGCCAGAGGTGTAGATGGTAGTGGAGACGATCTCGGCGTCGCCGTCGGCGGCGCCAGCGGTGGGAGCAGCAGTCGTGAGGGCGAGGGTGGGGCCGTCGGCACCGCCCTTGACGCGCTCGACGGTGACACCACCGCCGTACTTGTCGCTGGCGAAGGTCTCGCGGCCGGTCGAGTAGGACAGCGTGGGCACCAGGGGCTTGGTGCTCGAGGGCTTGGCCGTCGTCGAGCCGCCGGAGGAGCCGCCCGAGCCCGCCGTCGCGCGCGCGGGTCCCGACTGGATCGCAGGGTTGCCGCAGATGCTGGGCGCGGGGCCCGCGCAGTCCTCGTCCTTCAGGCTGTCGGGCACCTCGAACTTGCACTCTTCGCACTCGGCCTCGGTCTGGATGTTGAAGAGCGGGCAGTCCTCGATCAAACCGGTCGACGAGGTGCACGTGTTGACAGCGTTCTGGAGGAAGTCGTGGTCCCAGCCGGTAATGAAGTCACCGTGGTAGCCGTAGCCTGCGGGAATCTGTCAATACCTTTTTTCTTTTTCTTTTTTTTCCCTTCCGGGGAAACGAAGCGGGCATCTTGCGGTTAACTTACCAGTGGGGTCGCCGTTGGAGAAGACGAACTGGCCGTCAACGCCCTTGAACGTCTCGGTGGCCCAGATGGTCTCGTACATCAGAGAGACGACGCGGGTCTCGAAGCCCTCGGGGCAGGTACCGGTGATGGTCTGGTCGGGGTAGCGCATGTGCGACTGGTGGTCGTCACTGTCGGTGTCCTTGCCGTTCCAGCACGACGGGAACATCAGCTCGACACGGACACCATCGTGGCAGTTCTCGTCCAGGAACTGCTTGTCCGGCAGGAAGTGGCGGTACAGAGTGCCCTCGGGAGGGTTGACGTCGTAGTGAAGGCAGTTGAAGCCAATGGCCTTCTGCGCCAGAGCCTTCTGGGTCTTGTCCTCACCGGTCCAGGGCTTGGCCGGGTCCGGGACGGGCAAGGTGAAGTTGCGCTGGTACGGGTCACCAGCAAGCATGCGGAAGTTTTCAGGGAAAGCCTTGACGTCGTCACCGTACAGCAGGTAGTAGCTTTAGTGATGGTCAGCAGCAGCACTCATGATGGTGTTTCTTTTTCTCTCAGTACTTACGCAAGCATACCACCCATCTGGGGAACAATGACGGTAGTGCCGTTGGTGTACTGGAAGTAGAGAGGAGGGGTCCTAGGTCAAATCAGCACGCTAGTTACGGTATACCACAGGGCACGGGGCAGACCAACCAGTAGGCAGACTTGTCCTGGGTGACCTGGCAAGAGGTGCAGTCACCGTTCCTCAGCTCGGCGGAGGTGACGTCCATAGCAAAGTTGCTGCTACCCTGAATGGAGTGGGAGTGGCTGGAGACCTTGCCGGGGTCGACGATAGGATCAATGCGAGCAAGACCGGTACGGCCACGGCAGGGCATACGCCAGAAGGCGTTGGCGACGCCGCCGAGGGTCAGCGCGGTCAGCGCGGTGTAAGAAGCTGCGTCGTTGAACCTCATGGTTGCTTTGTCCGATCAATGGAATGAATGAGTGGACAGAAGAAGAGAACGAAGGGGCCGACGAAGCAAAAGAGAGAGAGAGCGGACGGCG
The DNA here is from genome assembly GCF_010093885.1 of Aplosporella prunicola CBS 121167. NCBI lineage: Eukaryota > Fungi > Ascomycota > Dothideomycetes > Botryosphaeriales > Aplosporellaceae > Aplosporella > Aplosporella prunicola. The sequence goes on from NW_022983545.1 coordinate 702,692, forward strand.
GAGGTGGGGATAGGAGGCAGAAGCTCGAGTAATGCTCAAGTACTTGTGGATAGTGGGTGCGACCGGGGTGAGGCCGGACGGCAGTGATTTCGATTCGGGAAATTCACGTGCTTGGACCACTCGTAGGGAGCTCGTAACTGCGCAGCCCAACCAAAGAACCAAGGCGACTATTCAACAAGCCGCGCGCTTTGACCTCGACCAGGTGATAGCTCCACTTGCAAGGCTTATTCTGTTGTCGTGGGCGAAGGATCCCTTCGTGTTTCTCGTCTGATCCACCGGGGACGGGAGTAGGGCGATATGTCCAGAGAAAGGTATGCTAAGGGCCGGCAAACGAGGAGCACGGCGCGTCAGAAGAAAGTGAGTGAGTTGAGGGAGGGAGCGTGTGGGAGCAGAACGAGCGGCAGTCGACGGGGGCAAAAAGAGAGGCAGCGGATGCGGGGGAGGCAAGGCAAGAGAGCGCGGCGGCAGAGAGAAAAGGCGTGGAATGGAGGTCAGTGAAAGACAAACATGGGGGTACACGTTGACCTGAGACACGATGGATCTCCACTGGAATCTCCCTGATACACAGCGCGCTGATAGGCTCGGGCGCAAGACATTCCTGCCCTGCGTCATCCCTCGTTTGCCATGGCGCAGCCAATCGGGAGCATTGCAGGGCAGCGCGCGGCAGAGGCTGAGCGGTCGAGTGGCACCGAAGATGCCCGCGAGCCCCCGTTGTGTCCGGCTCGTTGGTGCCGACGCTGGTGCGAGCGCGACAACCTCTCGCCCGGCGTCTGATTAACTGCGCGCCGCCCGACGCCTGATCGAGTAGGTAGAACAGTCGCTCATGCTCCAAGCTCGAGTCATGATCTTCGAGCCAATCTCGGACTGTCTCTCCTGACTACGCCCGGCAATATGCCCAGGAGGTTGGCCTACGTATGTCGTTGTACCACGGTGTCATCCATGGGTCGCATCATCTCTCTGATGAGATGTGGCTTGCGGCTGGGTGGGAGAAACCGACCGTTTCGTTCCACCCCGTTGCTACCGGTATATCCATTAGCCACAGAAAAGCTTAGTATCACCATTCCCATCCTCCAATCCTCCTACAATCATAATACTGGCAATTATTGTAATCGGAGACACAAGATCCCGTGGGAACTTTTTTGGTGCGTTGTAGGACAGCATGAGGCCCGGGTCCTCACGGCTGCTGAAATCCCTCCGCGACAGCCTACACGCGCGCCCGCCGCCCACGCCGGCGAGAACTGAGCGCACTCCGTCGCACGCTCGCTGAGACCCGCTTCTCAGCCCCCTCCTTTTTTCCCTCGCGCATTGATGCTTGCTGCCGTGCTTCACGCCGTCAGCGGCCCTCCTCAGGGGGGGCCGGCGGTCGGGGCGGCAAAAGGCTGAGGGGGGCGAGAATGAGGGGGAGAGGCCTTGTTGCCACCATCATCTAAAAAATATGGGAAAGGATAGAGGAAAAAACCTGGAAAAGGACGGGAACAATCTAGAAAGAGGTCGGTTGGCCGGCTTCCCGAGCGACGACGTTGGCGAGCAAAAAA
>NW_022983545.1:704401-724701 GCF_010093885.1 Aplosporella prunicola CBS 121167
AAAAAAAAAAAAAAAAAAGTAGTCGCCGTAGGAAACGGCGTAACGGCGCATCCAGCGGCCATCACTTTTTCAAACAATGCACAACTACTTCAATACTATTCGTACAATTACCATCATAGTTTCGTCCTGGCCTTCATCACACTCTCTCTCCACCGCAGTGCGCGCACACCCCATCATCTTAAAGCACACACACACGCACTCAAAAAATAAAATAAGACAAAATAAAAAAATTCCAAGCAATGACAGCTGCAGCAGAGAGCGATAGGAAGAAGAAAAAAAAAGGCCCCCTCCACCCAACGCATGAACGCGTCCCTGTCGATCCCTACCTCACCGCCCCTCCGCATCGGCAGCGCATACGGGAAGGGAAGATCACTTGTTTCGCGCGCGACGGCCGGAACAAGACAGAAAAGCTTGGTATCCAGGCGGGCCATTGACGGGGCATGCAGGTCCTGAAACCGGCCGCACGCAAGGTCAGCCCTGCCGAGCGAAGAGAGAGAGAGCAGCCCGCCTTGCCCTTCCCTTTCTCCCGTCCCGCCTGTCCGTCGTCATTGTTCGTTGCTGTTGCGTTGTTGTGCTTGGTGCTGGGCTGCGAGGCTGCGAATCTGCGAGTCACACTCACTCACTCACACAAACCCCTCCCGTCCTGTCGTGCCTGCCTGCCACCTGCCTGTACCGAAACTTCACACCCACCCAAGACCTGCTGCAGTGCGTCCCTCCCGCGTGGGGACGGGTACCTAGGTAGGCATGTCTGCATGTACATGCATGCACGCATGGTAGTGTATGTACGTAAATGGCGTCCAATGTGCCTCCCCGCCCTATTTGATATTGTACCCCCAAGGTCCCTAGGATAAACCCTGGCCATACGGCCCAACGCGCCTGCACCTGCGCCTCGCCGCCATCATCATCATCATCTCCCCCACGTCACCCGTCACCCGTCACCCCGCCGCACCACCTAAGGCAGGTACAACACGGAACTAGCCAACAGCCCGCCCGCCCCTCCTCTACGGCGCCCTACCCGCACGCACGCGCCACAAACCCAACCCAACGCACCGCAGCAGCCCACCCAGCGCGTTCGTATCGCCTGTACGCTACGCTATCGCGGCGGGCCGCCGCCGCGGAAGGGGGCGGAGGCCGGAGGAGGGGAGGGGGACGGCAGCGAAAGGAGAGGGTGACCGAAAAGCACCGCTCCCTCCAAGGCTCGGTACGGAGCCCAAGGCAGGGCAGCCCTTCCCAATTCCCATGCTCGGCCTCCCTCGTACACCCTACTACACACGCGCAAAAAAGACGCTCGGGCAGTTCAGGCACGCCCGCCAGCGTTTCGAGTCCTGTCCGTCCGTCCGCCCGCCCGTCCGTCCCGCAAAGCTTAACCAGCCTCCTCCGTACTGTACTGTACTCACGGCACGCACGCCCACGGCATCGCCACCCCCGAGGGCGGGTCGCTGGCGGTGGGTACCTTGCGGGTTGCGGGTTGCGGGCTCGCGGTACGTCCGGCAGCAAAATTGGCGGCGGCGCCGACCTCGTATCGCGATAGCCTTAGCATGGCTTGATAAGGGCGGCACGGGGTTCTGCGCCGCAATCATGCTGCTGTCGCCTTGTGGGCTTTTTTCCTTGGTCCGCCGCGCTGCCCGAGCACTAGGTGCCTGTCCGCCCGCCCGCTCGCTCGCTCCGCGTCCCGGCTGGGTCCGGGCGGGAGAGGGGGCCGTGGCTCGCGCTTGCTTGCTCCCATTGCTTGCTTGGGCGTGCGTGCGTGCGAGGTTGCTGCCGCCTCTATTTCAAACGCAAGCTGTGTTGGGGCTTCTGTGGGGGCGGGCTGGGCGTGTGTGTACTGTACCTACGTAGTGCGGAGAGCTGAGGTGGGGCAGGATGGAAAGCTTTAAAAGCGTGGTAATTATAATGCCGTGGAACGGGGTTGTTGTTGGTGGTGGCAAAGTTGCAAGAGCGTGTGTGGTTGATTGGGAGTTGCCTGTTTTGTCGCTGACAGTGACCGGCTGAAAGGATGGATGGATGGATGTGCGTGCATGGTTGTCAGTTGGTTGGTCGGTTAGCTGGTTGTCGCTGCTGGCCGACCGACCTCAGACCTGCCTCCATTACCCGCCCGTGCTCCTCCGGCGCGCTGATGACCGACGGACTTTCGACTATGCAGTGCGAGACGCCGACCATGATGCTGTCTCAGACCGAGACGTGACGAGACGAGACGGCAGCGCAGCGCAGGGAGACGATCGCGCGTCGTTTTGTCGCCGAATGGGCTGCGCGCGTGCGTGCCTGATTGATCAACGGTTTCGACCGTCGCGCAGGCGAGAATCAGAAACCTCTTGTTTGAGACTTGTGTTCTACATTTCTGCTCAAGCTTCCTTCAATGTTACTCCCGCAAATCAAATCACGAGCTAGAGTCTTGTTGCCCGCCCGCCTCCGATTCCGCTGCTTCGCCTTGCCTCAGCTTATCCGTCCTGGGGCTTTCTTCGTCGTCTTCTTCTCTCAAGGCCTCCGACTAGTCACTTCGTTGCCGGCTCCCCAAATTAATCCCGCTGCTCGCGAGCAAGGAAATTCAGCTTCGTGAAAACCTCTCAAGCCTTTCTCGTCCATTCACACCTCGCCCATTCACATCTCATCTAGCGGCTCGTTACTGAATCAAAATAGCGGCTTTAATAACAACGGCGGTAGGTAGACACATGTGCGCTAACAACAGGTCCTATTCCTGCAAGTCATAGTTAACCTTTCTGGCATGATACTGCTCTCGTCAACCTTCAACTGTACGACATTGCCATTGACCAGCACCCAGAGCTTGTCGGCTTAAAATCTGACCCATTCTTTCTGCACCTCTTCGATTTAACGTCCATTCTCTTGGCGGGAGTACGTACGAGAGTGTCGGTCTCTGCAAATTCAGCACAAGGAAATGCGAAAGCCGAAATGAAAAGAGGTAGACAAGTTGGATCTCTTGACACAAAAGTAATCGGATGATGCAGGCGCTGTCTCCAAATATTTGGGAGTGTTAAAAGGACTAATCGACGCGCTCGCTAGATGGTGAGGTTCCCTCCCTGGTGTCGGATATTGTGTTACATGATCTCGCAGAACAGTGCTGTGTTGGTGATGCTTGGCCACGTAAGGTCGTAGATATGGCGCGCCTAGCTAACGTGCTTGTCGAAAGTGCGGAAACCCGTGTAGACAAAATTGGCATTGGCCGTGGCTTGGGAAGTCAACACCTAGACAGTGCAACTAAGGTTGTACACAGTAGGGATCGGCTTCCGTCCTAAGTCAGCGGTAGCTTCAGCGAGTTGTAAATGTTATCCTCCCCTCATCTTTTTCGACAACGGCCTCGCTGGCGTCAGTCTCCTTGACCTCCGTATACTCCATACACTCTCCGTGCCAAGCAAAATCGTAGCTGATTGTTACCCCTCATTTTGTCTCGCAGTACTATAAAGTTTGTACCACGTACATCATCGTCGCGCCCTAGAAGTAGCTACGCTCGCAGATTCACCAGGGTGTCGAAATCCTGAACCTGACATGATTGGTTCATGCCGATTTGTAAGGCAGCTCCAAGCAATGATGCCAACCCGACGCGAGAGTTCAAGCTCCCAGCTTGCCAATGAATCCGAGGTCCCCGGGTATGAGTTTAGCAAGCAACCTAAAAGGGTAACTGTAGAAGTGGATCGGGGTCGTGCAAGCTAGCCTTCTAACTGTTTTTGGCAGGTTCTGACTGGATATCATCGAGAACCGCTGTCTGTCTGGACGTGAAAGGGAAAGCGCGTCGAGCTCATGTTACCGCTCAGCTCCGTCATACCCTGTTTGCGGTCCAGGTTGACTCGCGTGTCGTGGTACTCCGTCTTCATTGCTCGTGCCAGTATCGCGACAGGGAACTCGCGGTCAGCCGATAGGTGGACGTGCTACTCCGTAAGCGCCTCGCTCCCGTCTCGCCGTTTTCCGGGTGGAGGCGTTGGGCTCACAGGAGCGCGGGGAAGAGGTGATGTGGAGCGAAAAGCACTTGAGCCGCGTCTAAAACCGCGTGCCGCCAAGACGCGAGACGCGCTCGGGCCACAGGCGGTTGCCCGCGCGCTGGAGCAAGCTTTCGTCAAACACCATCGCCGACGCGCGCAAATCCGACACTTCCCGCCAGCAACCATTCGCACTGCACAACCCCCTCACCACCAAGCACCATGGCCGACGGAATCGACAGGAAAGCTGAGGAGCGGATGGAGTTCTCCACCTCCAAGGAGGTTACCGTCGCGCCCACCTTCGAGGCCATGCACCTGAAAGAGAACCTGCTGCGCGGCATTTACGCCTACGGCTACGAGTCCCCTTCGGCCGTCCAGTCGCGTGCCATTGTCCAGATCTGTAAGGGCCGCGACACCATTGCGCAGGCTCAATCCGGCACCGGAAAGACGGCCACTTTCTCCATCAGTATTCTGCAGGTCATCGACACGGCAGTAAGAGAGACGCAAGGTACGCGCCGTAATGTATGCAATCGCTAGTAAAACGTGCTGACCCGGGTCGCCATAGCTCTCGTTTTGTCTCCTACGCGCGAACTTGCGACCCAAATCCAGTCTGTCGTCATGGCCCTCGGCGACTACATGAATGTCCAGTGCCACGCTTGCATTGGCGGCACCAACGTCGGAGAGGATATCCGCAAGCTCGATTATGGCCAGCACGTCGTCTCCGGCACCCCCGGCCGTGTTGCCGACATGATCCGTCGTCGCAACCTCCGCACTCGTCACATCAAGATGCTCGTGCTCGATGAGGCTGATGAGCTACTGAACCGCGGTTTCCGTGAGCAAATCTACGACGTCTACCGCTACCTCCCTCCCGCGACCCAGGTCGTCGTCGTCTCGGCCACGCTTCCCTACGATGTGTTGGACATGACCACCAAGTTCATGACGGACCCGGTTCGGATTCTCGTGAAGCGTGACGAGTTGACGCTCGAAGGCCTGAAGCAGTACTTCATTGCCATCGAGAAGGAAGAGTGGAAGTTTGACACTCTTTGCGATCTTTACGACACCCTCACAATCACACAAGCAGTTATCTTCTGCAACACGCGGAGAAAGGTCGACTGGCTCACGGATAAGATGCGCGAAGCCAACTTTACGGTTTCGTCCATGCACGGAGAGATGCCGCAAAAGGAGCGTGACAGCATTATGCAGGACTTCCGCCAGGGCAACTCCCGTGTCCTGATCTCCACTGATGTTTGGGCTCGTGGTATCGACGTTCAACAGGTGTCCCTCGTCATCAACTACGACCTGCCCAGCAACCGTGAAAACTACATTCACCGTATTGGGCGCAGTGGACGGTTCGGAAGGAAGGGCGTTGCCATCAATTTTGTCACCAGCGAAGACGTCAGGATTCTGCGTGATATTGAATGTGAGTGCGACAATGTCTCGTCAACGAGCGTCTTGCTAACTTCCCCAGTGTACTACTCCACGCAGATTGACGAGATGCCTATGAACGTTGCCGACTTGCTTTCATAAAGCGATTTGCTCGGCGCGCGCACAGGCACGGATCATTGACCTCTATTTCATGACCAAATAAAAAGGGCGGCCTCAGGTCGGAACTCACAGGAGCACATGGGCGCGGAGGATAAGGGCATTGTAGCCAAATGGTTCGTTTGCTCGGTTGAATTTCTTCCTTTAATTTTTCCAACGAAGCGATCAGGCGTCTAACATTGCTGCGGATTCATCAAAGATATCAAAATTGCTTTCGTTTAAAGTGATCCATTACACGCCGTCCCGACGAAGCGCCTTCTTCTTCCGCCACAAATCACAAGATCTCTTCTCATCTACCTACGGGCAAACTGTATGCATAATTCTCTCGGGGTATTTGCTGACTGAAAGCCAACAAAACATTAATACCACGGGCGGTTTTCGTGGGTGCTGTTGGTGCTGGCACACGCGAAGTGTATGTATGCTGGCTACCGGATCTGACGCTAGGGTAGGTATTGCAGGCGATGTTGATGGCGTAGATGCAAGGGAAGGGCTCGTTGACACGCAGAGGCACCCACCCAACACACACAGGCCTGGATATTGCTGTGACGGTTGCTAGATCTAACGGTAGATGCGAAGGAAGTAGACGGATGGTAGAGAAGATACGGAGTTATAGATGTAGGGGAATGAGATAGTATGTCTGCACCTTTAGCTGCATCGAGCACGCGCGTCCGTTTCGATCAGTTAGAACCGAATAAAATGGCAATGCTCAACGGCTACCTTTATACGCAATCACAAAAACGACATTAAAGCGCCGCAAAGCCCAGAAAACCATCTCAAAAAACTATTAACCCAGCAACGCACCCCCAGACCCAGCTTCTCTCTCCCGACAACCACGCCCTCACCCTCGCACTTTTACGTTTTACATTTTGCCTACGCTACGTCAGAGCTACGACCTACGCAGCAACCACCCGCAGCTAGCTCTAGACAGCCACCGCGTCAACCATTCATTCATTCGCAGTAGCAGTAGCAGTAGCAGTGTCGACACTTCAACACTTCAACATTTCCCGTCCCATCCCGTCCGTAGGTAAGTACTCACGCCCCACGCTCCATCACTCCGTCACAACCAGACCAGACTAGACCAGACCAGACCAGGCCAGGCCTACAGTAGTCACCACTCACTCACTCAGGCAGGCACTGTCTGTCTGAGTTATGATGCGCTTCTGCTATATGTTTGTATTTATATTTATATATTTATATTTTAGATAGATGCGTAGATAGAGAGAGGGAGAAAGAGAAAGAGAAGGATAGCGCAGCGCATATATATCTTTACACGGAGTAGCTTGCCTGTGTATACCACACTACACCACAAGCATATCCCTAGTTTGTCAATCTACTCGAGTAGGTAGGTAGGTAGGTATACCTGTCGTTAATTGGTAGCGTTGGTTTTTTAGTTGTTTAGGAGGGTATACACAAATTCAGCTTCAACTTTAACTTCAGCTCACGACCGGACGTAGACGTAGATGTAGATGTAAACGTAGGTGGAGGGATATAGATATAGAGATAAAGATATAGAGATATATAGCTGACCACTGCACTAGAGCTAGTAACAAGAATAACAACACACAATCAGGCCGTTATAATACGTTACGTTTCGTTACGTTGCGCGCCAATCGGGAAATAGAGCAGAGGGAGCAGAACAAGTAGAGCAAAGAAGGCAAGAGGAGAAAGAGCAAGCAGATCTCGAACCTCGAAACCCAACAACAACAACAATTACCAACGACGGACAGACAGACAGACGAATGGATGGATAGGAGTAGAAATACGCAAGCAGCAAGAAACAAACGCTAAATCGACAGACTACACACGCACGCACGCACACTCGCTCCAAGAAACACCATCCCATACCACAGCACACCGCACCGTACCCAACAACGCACAACCCAGCGTGCAACTTTTCCTTCTCTTTTTCCCTTTCCTTTTTTCCAAACCACGCTCCTCCTCCTCCCCTCACCATCCCACTCAGCCCACTCTTCCTCATCCCACCAACCCAACCAACTCAATACCCATTCTCGCCCAGCCTCGGCGCGCCCCCCTTCCAATCATCCCTCTCATAATACCTAAACACCAAATCGTATCCATCCAAATCATGAACAATGCGATCCACGCGCCGATACCCCGCAATGGACTCCATGCGAGAGCTGCGCTTCGCCGCAAGCCCGAGCACCTGTTCCTCGCCCTCGGCATCCAGCTTCTTCGCCTCGAAAATCGTCACACTGAAGCGACCCGGCCGGAAGATCCGCACCACCTGCTCCACAATGTCGACCGTCTCGCGCCCGCTCTGCGCCGCCGGCACGTTCGTCTCAAACGACGCGTAGCTGCACTGCGGCTCCGGCGTCACGTGCACCGTGAAGTAGTGGCCCTTTTCGCCCGCGCTTACGCTGTTGTTGTTGTCGCTGTCCGGCCCGCTTGGCGGCGCGGGGATCACGCCGTTGGCGCTGAAGCCGCACGGCGTGAAGAGGTACGCGTCGATGCGCGCGTCCGGGTACTTGCTCGTCGGGTACACGTCCGACAGGCCGCACGTGTCCGACACGACCGTGCCGAGCGTGTGGCCCTCGGTCGTGAGCTCCTCGGGGAACGTGAGGTCCGACTCCTCGTCCGACGGCAGGCCGCTGTGGTCCGACGACGTCTGCTCGAAGACGTCAAAGTTGTCGTCATGGTTGTTGGCCCCGTTCAGGAGCGTGCTGCCGTCCATCGAGTCGGCCGACTCGTCCTCGTGGATGGTGCCGAGGTGCTTGATGGCGCTCTTGCGCGCCTCGCGCGCCTTCTGGAAGAACCGACCTTCCGCGACCGCACTCGCGTCTTCGAGGTAAAATTGCCGCGCGTTCTCCTCGTCGAGATCGGTCATGAGAACTTCCAATGTCTCGTCTTGCGCCTCATCAGATTCTGCTCCAGCCACCATGCGCTGCGGCATGTTCAAGTACTTGGTCTCCGTCTCTTCGCGCTCTCCACTCGGGGTAGCTGGGGGAGTCAGGCGCGTGTCGGGGCCTGTAATGTAAAGGTACCAGTGCTCTCCGTTCATCTTGCCGATCATGTAGGCACTGCCGCCGATGAACATCTTGTCCAGAAACTTGACCTCATCGCGCCAGCTGCGGTGGGGACCGCGCTGCTGGTCGGGGTACAAAAAGTTCTTTCGGCTGTAGAAGACACGGTAGGGGGTGGCGGCGGCCGGGACGCTCTTGGTCAGGTCGGCAGGAATGCCAGGGAACCCAGCAGAGATCGACGCAATCTCAAGCATGCGCGGGAGACCGTAGAGGAGAGTGGTCGTGCCGCAAGTCTTCAAGACGAGCTTGTGCGGGAACACAAACATGCTCGACTCGGACAGGAGGTAAGCGTCGACATGCTCGGATTCGACGACAGAGAGGACCTTGCAGTGGACCAGATCAAGCATCTCCTTCCAGGTGTCGGCCGGAACAGCCTTGAGACCGGTGGGCTCGACGCCATCGGGAAGGGTGTTGGCCGAAGGGCTGAACCACACTTCTAGGAGCTTCTCGGGGCCTAAGAGATCGTCAGAACTGTACGTCGGGTCATACATAGAAAAGAAACCCACCTTCAAAGGCATTGCTAGAATCAAGGTCAATAGTAGCCTCGCGGTTGATCGTCAAATGAGGAGTCCCGTAGTACGAGGACGGAGACCCAGTATAGTGCTTGGGGATTTCGGTGACCATCTCCGTAGAGCTCGCGCCTTGGCAAGCTTTGTATCTCGATGCGGGTTGTTGGGTTGTCCTGAAGGTGCTGTTCAATAGCTATGGCTATGAGGCAGTGAAGCAATCTGCCACCCAGGCGAGGTGCGGAATCGCCTGAAGGAGAAGGCCCACGGAAAGGTGGACGGAAAAGGAGGCTGGCTTTAAGCCAGCAGCAGTGGGTGGTATTGAAACGGAACGACCTTTGGAAAGGACGTTATGGGGGTCTGGCGGACAGAGGGATAAAAGACGACTTGCGCCGCGGAATGACGACGATGGGTGTGGTCCTCGAGCTGGCAGATACCGATACCCCGGTGAAGTATCGGGTCTAGCAGACGAGGGGATCTGCTTGCGTGGGGTTTAGGCGGAGGCCGTTGGGCAGCAGCAGAACAGAGGCGAGGTTACAGCGGGTGTTATCTGGGCCTGAGGATGAGTTGGTTTATGTTGGCACAGAGAGAGCTTCGCTTATGCTGGGACGTACTTTGCGGGCTTGGACAGAAAGCGCAGTAGGTCCTCTTGACGCATGGACTATGGCAGTGACGATGCGGGAGGCGTATTCTGCGGGGCTATTGGCAGCCTAGCAGCGGGAATTGCTCGCAGAGGCAAGTAGTTCTGCCAGTGTGACGGCGTACGTCTGCAATACGGCGGGAGGCGGCAGCAGCAGAGGACAATTGCTCTGCGCCAGCAAATTTGTCGCGCGGCCTGTCAGAAGCGGCGGCGGAGATGCGAGGACGTCAACCTGCAGTGGGAGGCGTGTCAGTGGGCGTGATGGCGGGGAAAGGGACGCGACGGAGGAGTGTACCTCGAGTAAGACGTAGTTCGGGGTGGTGAAGGTCGGGTTTTAGGATTTGGCAGAGCCAAGTGCAGAGGATGTGGTTGATTTCGTCCTCTCGACTCGTGTGAGGATTTTCGGTCGAGTGTGGCTGATGGGCTCCGTCATGCCCGATCGCTCGCCGCCTCGCCGATCGCTGCAACGCTGCTGCAACAACCACATGCAACGCGATGTGCGACGCGGCTTTCGGCATCGACTCACGATAATACTCATATCGAGTAGAAAGAAGCACGATGGAATACTTGTATATACACATATACACTTGAGCTACTTACAGAAGAACCCAAACTCGAAGCTGGGCATAGAGACAGCCACTGAACACTTTTGCAAAGACATTGAGCTACCGTCATAGTACTATCGAATCTCCGCATTCAGTGCAACTTGAAGCGCCACCTCGTCCGACGCTGGGCTCGTTACATAGAAGAAGAAAAAACCATTACCCGGTATCGCACCAAAAAAAAGAAACCAAACACCCAGCTAGAAAACACTCAGGCAGCTAACTACGGGCACCGACCATCTCTGCAAACGCCTCCCTCAGATCCAGCACCAACAGCTCCGGCGCTTCCCACTCAACCCTCTGCACCCCCTCATCCCTCCTTCCCACCCACCCCACCTTCCACCACGCCCCCGCCCACCCAGCCATCCTCCCCCGGTCCCCATCCCCAAACACGCTGATCCCCAGCGGCACCCCACAAACACCCTTGTACAGCGCCCTCTCCGCCCGCGCGTGCTGCAGCCAGCGCAGCCCCGCCTCCGGCCCCGGCAACCACTGCATCATCGTCCAGTCGAGCAGCGTAGTCGGCTTCCACAGAGGCGCAGCGGGCAGGGCAGCAGAGCAAGGACGCGAGGGCGTCGGCGTCGTAGAGCCGGATTCCGTGGCCGGAGCGGCGGCGGAGCGGGGAAGAGCAGGCGCAGAGGCCGCAAACGAGGGCTGCAGGGCGTCGAGGATCGTGGCTAGGAGCCCGACTGGCGAGTCGCAGAGCGCGTAGGATTGCGTTTGGGGACGCTGGATCACCGTCGCTCGTGGGGACGGCGTGGATGAAGGACAGAAGTCTAAGCGTCGGTATCCGAACCTGAGGCCTGGGATTCGAGCGTGCGTTAGGCGTGCGATGTGGTATTTTAGGTAGGCTAGCGGTGTGTACATGAACGAGGGTGGCGGTACTGAGGAGTTGACGGTATGGACGGCCTTGCAGTTGGCGGAGTGGTGCAAGGCGAGCATACGGCAGATTTGGAAACCCCTGGTGCAGTTGTTAGCTTAATTGAATTTTGGACTGAAGATGAAGAGCGCACTCACCATCCAGATCCGTAAGCCACATACTCCTTATATCCCAGCTTTTCCATCAATGCATCGAACAGGTCCGCCGTCTCCCTCAGTCCAAACCCCTCCTCGGGGCTCGCATCACTGAACCCCATCCCAGGGATGCTTGGCGCAACGACATGAAAACCGATGGCAGCACCGGTCCCAGGCAGCCCGCCGTTCTCTACTGGACACGTCAAAGCGGTCAAAATATTGCCAACGTCGAGGAACGAGGACGGATAATCGTGGCAAAAGAGCAGCGGTATGACAAGTGCACCGGGAGCGTCTGGCGACAGTGAGCACCGCTTGTGAACGAAGTGCAGGCGGAGAGGTGGGTGCAAGGACGTCATGGGCGTGACAGCGGCACGGAATTGTGGGAGTTGGACGTTGTAGTGCGTCTCTTGTCTGCGCCACTCGTAATGCTCGAGCCTGGTAGACATGTGAGTGGATGCCAGGCCAACCCGTATTAATCAGTGAACACTGAATACAGCATCCGTTTGCGAAATTGTGAAGTCAGAAAGAAATACCACCCTCAAGCGCTTGAACTCTTTGACTGTTTGAAAAATGAAATCTTGGAAGGATTCATAATGAAACTTCAATACCAAAAGTCCACCAAGGGCTCCAGCACGTTTTTTGGTGTTCCATATTTCCATTGTCGTTCTTTGGAAAGTAATAGCTCACGTGGCAGTCGTGTGAGCTCGAGCTTCTTCCGCGTCAACTCTAGATATCGCGAAGACACCTGCCAGTTTGTTAGCAACGGTTTATAAACAAACTGATTTAGAAGACTTACATGCATGTTATACGGCTCAATGGCGTTCAAGTTATTTCCTTCAAAATTGGCAGCAGCACCCATGATGAATTCCAGGATGTATTGTTGAGTGTAGTACGGGCCAGGTTCATGTTCATATCCCCCGACACTGACATACTGGAACGAACTCCTCTTTGCTGCAGTGAAGCCCAAGCAGAAAGCATTGCGTGGCCTACAGCAACCTTACGCTACCTCAAGCGACAACGCCGCATCTCATTCGTTGCCTAAAAAAGCTTTCGCCACAGACATGCAAATAAAACGCCACGATAGTGGCTGTGCTGACGGGGTCTCCGACACGATCGGCAGCGAAACATGCCTGAACAGTAACACGCGACCACGAGCGTGGAAGGTGCAGAAATAGAAGACGAATGAAATAAAGCAATGAATTTAGCATTTGAAAGAGCGCTGGAGTCGCTTGCAAAAGGAAGCTCGCTCACTCGCGTTAGGCCTGAACCGTCCCATGTACCCTGCCGTAACCTACCGTGTCTACCTAGACGTCCCGCACCGTGCCACCCGTGCCACCGTTAGCCCCGTTCCTCACTCCATTGCCAGCCGTGCCGTTGCCCCGGAGGTTGAGGCTCCCGATGCGCTGGCGCAAGTTGTCACCTACCGCGTCCACTGCTCCCCTTGGTGCCAGCAAACTCGGCGCCTGCGGGCCGACCTCCTGCACCTTGAATAGCTTGATGCTAGTGCCGTTCCAGACTCCTGCCGTCCCCCTGGAAACCAGCATCTCCGACGCAAAAATGAAGCTCCAGAGCAAGGATTCATACCACCCAAGAGAGAGTGGCGACCACTCAAATAGATGGACGCGGATAGCGGACGGCTCAATGCCCCGGACTTCAGTCGTGCGAATCACTTCGAGGGCAGTCGCTGTGTCAGCCGACGTGCTGGTCGAAGGGATGGCAGGCGCAAGTTGTGAAATGAGAGTGAGAATAGTGTGCAGTGGGAGCTCTGGGAGCCAACTCTCAATCTACATTCCGTTAGTACTGTGTCCTTCGCAGGCAATCATCTTGACTTACCCATGGCACGCTCGGAGTAAACTGCCCGCTTGACACCAAAACCGGCGTAGCCAAGCTGCTCAGGCTGCTTGTGCTGTTCTGTCTAGAGAAACCCGGCGCACCGACTGGCATTTTACCTCTCGCCTTCTCCGACATGCCTCGTAGCTGAAGCGGTACCGTGTCGTCGGTTGATGCTATCGATGCCGTTCTAGAGTTGCTCGCAGAATGCGATGCTGAGCGTGCTTGTGGCGTCCGATCGTTCGATTCATCCTCCGAATCCTCATCATCACCAACGCTGAATGCGCTGCTCTCTTCCGGTACATTGCTGAGAGTTGGTGTTCTGCTGGTTGCAGGACTCCTGGGGCTGTCTATGGAGTTTTGACGCGAGCCCCTCGCCGATCCTGCATCGCTACCAGAACGCTCTTTTCTTGTTTGGTTCTGGCGTTCAATTTCGTCCTGCGCGCTCTCTAACGTAAAGGCTGTTAAGGCCTCAAAGCGTTTCTTTGACCTGACTATGGCGTATATCAAGTTCGGGTTCGCTAAAAATGGTTAGCGAGTGCAAATACATCAAAGTTATAAGCTTACTAGAGTACTGGTGCTCGACAGTAGTGTTTAACGCTTCGAGTAACGAGTGAAGTAACGCGTGGTTGGTTTCGTTCGCCAACAAAAAGCTTGGGGAGGACATGGAAGCAAAGAGTTGCAATAGTTTGGAAGAGGGGGCGCGACCAAGGTCCTGAACATATGCAGCAACGTTGTTGATAATAGCAAGCAGAGCTGGGTACACAGCATCCAGCTTCCCTTTGCTTGTAGTGAGAAGCGTATAGATGGACTGAATATGGTCAGTCATGCCAAGTACCTTCACATAAATGGAACACTTACAGTGATGAGGTAGTCAGCATAGGTCCCGTGAAAGTTTGGAATACGGATTGTCATTGGCAGCGTTTCCTGGCCTTCAAAAGGCTTGTTCAAGTTCTTCCCGAACGTCGGTTCCGTGCTCAGCGTTTGCAAAATGAAAATGCACATCCTTGTGAGACCCTGTCTGGAAGGATCGTGGCTCTGATCCATGGCGTAGAAGAGAATCAAGACGACGAAGTCATGCGCCCGGTCCGTGTCAATAATGAATGATCGGAAGCGTTTGTTGCACTGAAGCACCTCCCAGAAGAGCACCAGCATCTCTGGTGCCCAGCTAAGGGACTTCTGACTTCCGGGTAGGTACGCCGTCGTAGCTTGTAACTAGAAGATAGTCAAGACACAGTGGAAGAAAAGGGTGTTGAATAGCTTACGGGTTGGTTCAGGATCCTGGTCATACCATCATGCAGGAATTGGAAATCCTGAGGGCGATGAAGTCGGCCCAGGAAATGCCGGAAGAAGTTCTTAGGGGGCGTTCCATTACCTGGTTCAGGAATCGGGTAGAGTATAAGGACAAGGAGCAACTGGAGACAGTATGTCACGAGTATCTGCTTTGGATCCTTGAACACGACATGATCGTAGGGGACGCGCCAACTTGCCGGGTTGTATTTCAGGGTCTGGATAGGCAGATTGTCAATTACCGCGCAAGGAAAGGAAAGACCGGGAGACAAACTGTGTTGAGCAAAGAGCAGAGCAATGATAGCACGACTTGCTTCTCTGGGCACGTCGTGATGTACGTAACTGCTTTCACGCCTTTTACCGGGAGAACGTCTACATGCAGTCAGAACACGGCGACAGCATGGCAGACGGAGGTGACCTACTTGGTGACATATACATGGATTTGCTAGCTAAGGTAAGCAGTAGCCGCAAAATCTCCGTGCGATTGCTCTCATATTCTTTGCTTGTTCCCACTGGAGTGTTGCATCCGACACCGCTCTGCCATATCGCATATGTGACTTTGCCCTTCCCGGCCGGCGCCTTGGGCAGGGTGAAGTCGGAGTAGAACAGAAGATCAATGAGAGTATCAATCAGCTCCTCGGCCAAGGGCTTTGCTTCCTCAAATTCTGGCTCGTTGGTCTTGGGGGTGTCGTCGTCGGGGTTGCTGTCGTCAAACAGAACCTCGGAGCGCTGCAACTGCCCTTTACGACTGCGCTTTCGGCGCGCGCCCCAGAAGAACGTCTCCTCCCAGCTCTCAAGGTGATCGGCTTCGTAGATGTAGGGCAGCAGGCGGGTGAGGACACGTATGCAGTTGAGCGCATCCCTCTCCGGCGCGAGTTCGGGATCGGGGAACGATGGGTGGTTGCGGAGGACGCATAGACGCGACGTGACGGCGAGAATAAGGGTTTCTAGGTTGGCGAGAGAGTTGTCCCTTGTGCGACGTATGTCGGCGGGAGAGAAGAGGGAGAAGACATCCTCGGCTGACTCTGGAAGTTCCCAAAACTACCGGTTGCGGTCAGCGATGCACAATGCGCAAGCTTGGAAGTGCCTACTCCGGTCCAGTAAGGGTCGTCTGCTGGTATCTGCTGCTGTTCGCTGAGGCGAATGATGCCCTGCTTGAAGACAAGCTTTGAGTCGGAGGCTCCCATGGCAGCTATACGGTCAGTCTCCGTAGCATGTCGCGGCCGCGTGAAACCTTGGAGAGAGTCGCAGAACTGGGACCGCGCATATGACGCTCGAAGCGGGCTCCGGCTGGCCGCAATCCACTGTGGAGCCCAGCAAGGTATGCCAAGGCCTGCATGCCTCGCTTCCCGCTTAGCTAATCCTGCCAGACATCATCGCCGCCGCCTCCAGCCCATCATCTCGCCCGCATCTCCATCCACTACACTCACACTCCGCCCAGAACACTCCTTGCTGCGCGTTCGTGTGGCCAAGAGCTCTGTAGACGACGCCTCTGGGAGTTTCACCGCCACTGGTCGCCTCTCGCCGCCTCCGCGTTGAAGATACTCTGCGACAGGAGGCATAAACCCCGGCAGGCTTGCCTTCAGAGCAACAATGGCGACCAAGCGCAAGGCGCCGGTGGCAAAGGGCGGCCCGTCCAAGCGGGCGGCTTCGGGCATAAACACGCCAGCCAGCATGGGGGGTAGTAGCGATGATGAATACTTCGAGGCCGGTTCGGATGAGCTTGAGGAGTTGGACGATGTCCAGGGTCTGGTGAACAAGTTTACTGTGAGGCAGCGCAAGACGACGGGCAAGGCAGACACAGTCTCGCACATTTTCAAGGCGCGCGATTACTCTGATCTCGATCTGAAGATAGAGCACGCAGATCGGCCTTTGTGGGTGACACCCGAAGGCAAGATCATCCTGGAGAGCTTCTCGCCGCATTTCAAGACCGCCGAGAAGTTCCTGATTAATATCGCCGAACCACAATCTCGTGTGTCCTACATTCATGAATATTCCTTGACCGGTAACAGCCTTTTTGCAGCCGTCTCCGTGGGGCTCTCCACCCAGGATATCATCAAACAATTGGAAACTCTGTCCAAAACTCCTTTGCCGTCTGAAGTCATTGATTTCATCAGCGAGTCCACAAAGTCCTTTGGAAAGGTCAGACTGGTCCTCAAGCAAACCAAGTACTATGTTGAGAGTTCCGACCCTGGAGTGCTTCGGACCTTGCTTCAGGACGACGTCATCGGAGCTTGTCGCGTGGATACCACGGATGGTTTAATGAAGGTCACAGCAGCAAAGAAGGGAGATCTTGTTATTCCGGGTACCAACATGGCTGCAGGAGCAAAGCAAGCCGCTGCGGCGCAACCCGCGCCGGAAGCTGCCGAGGATATGTTGAACGTGCTAAGGGAGGATGAAGACGACGACGAAGATGAGGACCAGGTTCACTCGTTCCAAATCGACGGCCCCAAGGTTCAAACGGTATCGAAGCGGTGTCGAGCAATCGGTCTGCCCCTGACCGAAGAATACGATTTCCGGAATGATTACCAAAATGCGAATCTCGACATCGATATCAAACCCGGCGTGCAGATTCGGCCTTACCAGGAGCAAGCCCTTACCAAGATGTTCGGCAATGGTCGTGCACGTAGTGGCATTATCGTGCTGCCGTGCGGTGCAGGCAAGACTTTGGTTGGCATCACTGCAGCTTGTACAGTCAGGAAAGGATGCATTGTGCTCTGCACAAGCACCATGTCTGCTCACCAGTGGAAGGCCGAATTCATCAAGTGGTCTAACATCAACCCCAGCGACATTGCCGTTTTCAGTGCCGAAGAGAAGACACTGTTCTCAGGTAACACCGGTGTTCTCGTTTCCACTTACAGCATGATTGCAATGACACGCTCTCGTTCCCACGAGTCACAAAAAGTTCTCGACTTTCTTACGAAGAGAGAATGGGGTCTTATGGTCCTGGACGAAGTCCACGTCGTTCCCGCAGAAATGTTCAGCAGGGTCACTCACACCATTCCGTCTCACGCAAAACTGGGCCTCACAGCCACACTTCTACGTGAAGACGACAAGATCGAGGAGTTGAACTTCCTCATTGGGCCAAAGCTCTACGAGGCCAACTGGCAAGAGCTGTCTGACCTTGGGTTCATTGCCAAGGTTATCTGCTCCGAAGTCTGGTGCCAGATGACGACGGAATTTTACGCAGAATATTTGAGGGCCAACCAAACCAACAAGCGCGCTCTCCTCTTCACAATGAATCCTCGAAAGTTCCAGGCCTGTCAGTTCCTCATTGACTACCACGAGAGAAGAGGAGACAAGACCATTGTCTTCTCTGACAATGTGTTTGCATTGAAAGAATATGCCAAAAAGCTTCAGAAGTTCTTCATTTGCGGAGAGACGTCCAACCAGGAGCGAGCACAAGTCTTGCAACACTTCCAGAACAACCCGGCCGTCCAGACCATTTTCCTCTCCAAGATTGGAGACACTTCTCTCGATCTGCCAGAAGCAACCTGCCTCATTCAGATTTCCTCGCACTACGGTTCCCGTCGTCAAGAGGCTCAGCGCCTAGGACGTATTCTACGAGCCAAGCGCCGTAACGACGAAGGCTTCAACGCGTTCTTCTATTCGCTCGTGTCGAAAGACACGAACGAAATGTACTACTCGTCGAAGCGACAGGCGTTCCTCGTTGACCAAGGATATTCATTCCGGGTCATCACGCGACTTCAAGGCATCGAGCAGCTGCCAGGACTGGCCTTCACGACGAACAAAGAGCGGCTCGACCTGCTGGAGGCGGTGCTTTTCGAGGCGGAGAAGAACCAAGACGCAGGCGCGATTGAGCAGAACAAGGGCGACTTGTTCGACCGGCGCCAGCGCGGCGGCAAGCCCATGGCGCGCCGCATGGCGGGCACGCTGGGCGAGCTCAGTGGCGGCCAGAATATGGCGTATATCGAGTACCAGAAGAACAAGAACAAGGATATCAGGACGAAGGGTAGCCAGGATATGAAGAAGCTGCGGCGCTTGGTGGAGAAGCGGAAGAGTGCTGGTGCGAACTTGCGGTAGACCGTAGAGTTGTGTTTTACTATTGGGCTTGGAACGAAAATCCTTAATATGGTATGGTCATGGAGGCATTAGTATGGCATTGCTAGATTGGTCAATTCAAGGATTAATGCTGGTTGCCTGCTTTGGAAGCACTGCTTGATTCTGGCATCTCTACCTTCTTTATTTGAAATTCGTTTCTTTCCTTTCTCTTGGCTGTACACAGCCCTTTTGATGTCTCTAGCTCCTCCGTCCAGACAAGAACTCTCACCCGAGCCACTGAAACTCAGTGACTCCAGTCTTCACCAGATACAGATACGCAAACGCACCCACAAGCCAAGACAGTGGCAAGAGCAACAACAAAGAACCAGCTTCCCAGCCCAACGGATCCGGCGTTTTCTTTATTTGCCTTTGCACTGACGCTGCTCACGATAGCATTCCGTCAACCCTTCTGACAAAACTGGGTCTTAGTCTGGGCCACAGAACTTACGGTGTCGAATAACCAACGTTGCAATAACTGGGATAGCTTTTTGCAGTGTCTGTCGCTGTTCGCTCATCGGCAATAGAAACAAAAAAGCAAGATGGCGCAGTCGACCGCGTTCGTCTTTCCACTAATATATAAGCCGGTTTCACGTATAACCCTTGACGGACTTTTTAAGCACTGCACAAACAGCCTCGCTAGTTAGCAGAGACGACGCAGTAGGGAGGGCAGAAGTAAGTAGAACCCGAAACCGCTGGCGCCGGGGTAGCTGTACCTGTAGCTGTATTAGCGGTGCTGTTTAGTAGAGTTTTAATATTGTGAGATGTCCATAGAGCTGAAGGGCGCTCAGAACTAAAGGTCAGAGTTGTGCTGCTGGTTGAGCTGGCGGGGTTTGGTTTAGATTCTACGCATAAGTAAGAAGTAAGAGATATTATACGTGCCCATCTACTTACTCACTCACTCGTCCCATCCCTGCCCAAACCACCACTCACCAACCACCAGCCAGCAGCCAGCAGTACCTCATCAAACCCCACCGAACTAATCCGCTCCTAAAACCATAAGTCTTGACTATTCCACTCGCGAGCAAAGCCTCCTATCCCATATCCAAACACAGTACCAACCACAAGACCGCAACCATTCCCAAGTTCTCCCACCTCCCAACACCCCAGCTCCCAGCTCCTACAGCATACACACCTAAGCCAGCAATCTCAACCACCCACCTACCTACCCAGCTATCCCACAACCGCCCCGTAACCGCGAAGCTAACATTAATCCCGCAGGTACAAGAGGACGAGAACACACATATACTCGGAATAAGCGTGAAACCAATCTAATCTCATATACATCCGCAGTTACTAGCTAGCTACCTATCCACCTATCTACCCCACTCTACCCCGTTCGACCTCTACCGCTGCTACCGCTGCTGCTACACAGATACATCATACGCCCCTCTACCCTACTGCACTCTGCGAGACTCTGCTCCGTCCGTATAAGTATAAGTATAATTCTGAGGAAGAGGAAGGACAAGCCCCTCTCTCTCGCGCGCGCACCAGAACCGTGTCGTGCGTGCGTATGTACGCTACACAGCGCCGCATACCTAGGACAGAAAAGATCGCGCGGCGCGGCGCGGAGCGGGCTGCTGGCCCGTGGACAGGCATGCGTGCTGCACACTCCTCCTTTGCCTTTTCTCGCCGAGCTCTTCTTGGTTGCGTCCCAAGTCCCAGCTAACACACACACACACACACACACAAGCCATGTATGTATGGTATGGATGGAGCATGTTCAAGGTAGGTAGGTAGGTAGGTGTTCACAGCGGCGGAACAACCGCCCCGGCCGGCTTCTTTTCCCGTTGTTTTTCCTTTTTACCTGGGGTTTCCTTTTTTCCTTTTTTCCCTTTTTTTTTTTT
>NW_022983545.1:724801-741741 GCF_010093885.1 Aplosporella prunicola CBS 121167
CGGCACCGCCGCCTCCACCTCCATCACTGCCTTCTCCATCACTAGGTGCTACTGCCGCAGCAGCCGTCGCCGCTACTACCCCTCCCTGCCCGTCCCGCTCACCCCCTCCCCCGGCCCCCGAAAACCTCACATCATCACAGCGCGTCACCGCACCAACAACATGGAACCCAACCCATCTCATCCGCTCATCGCAGCCCTCTCCTTGCCCTTGCCCGTGCCCGTGCCCTGCGCCGCAACAGCATCGTCGCCCAGACTCAACGCCTCAACGCCACTCTCCACCGCCGGCCCCGAGGTATCGCCCACCGAAAACTTCATCTCGACGTCCTCGCCCTCGGCGTCATCGTCATCGGCATCAGCACCAGCACCAGCAGTACCACTAGCACCCGCACTCTCACCCGCCCCCTCCTCCCCCCTCAGCGCGCCCACGACCGTGTCCAGCGCCCCGCCCTCAACAAGCAGCCACGCAACGACGTCGTCCTTGCCGTTCTGCTCCGCCTCGAACACCGCGTCGTGCCCCGCGGCGTTGAGGACGGCGGCGTCGGCGCCCAGCGCCACGAGCTGCTTGCATGCGGCCAGGTGCCCGTTCAGGCACGCCCAGTGCAGCGCCGTGTTGCCGGCTGCGTTGCGCTGGTTGATGAACGCGGCGTGGGGCGCGCTTTTGGGGTCCGTGGTGGTGGTCAGCGCGTCTTTGATGAGCGCGAGGATGTCTGCGCAGGGTCACGGGTGGTTAGCGTGTGTGTGTGGGTGTGTGGTCTCTGCGCACAAGGCAAGGGCAAGGGCAAGGGCAAGGACAAGGTGCAACCGCATAGGCAGGGCGTTCGGTCGTTTCCACCGCGCCGGGCCAGCCAGCCAGTCCATCACGCGGCCCACGCGCCCTCCGCCCTCGCCCTCGCCCTCTCGCTTGTCGCGCGTGCGTGCTTGCGCTTCCACATACCAGTATGCCCGTTCGCAGCCGCATAGTGCAGCGCGCTGTTGCCGGACTCGGGGTCCACGGCCGCGGCCAGCAGGTCCGCGCGCGATGCGCTGGCGTGGCTACCATTGCTGCTGCTGAGCTCGTGCAGGTAGGCGTCCAGGTCGGCGGTCTCGTTTGCGCGCGCGCAGTAGAGGATCTCGTCGATTTCGTCGTCGGAGAGGGAGAGGGTGGCGGGGGTCGTCATGGCGGCCGAGGAGTCGACAGCGAGGGTCGTGCGGACGGATGGCGAGATCAGGTGGAAATCGAACTAGACGAGCCGGTGCGCACGAGGCTGTGTTTGCTTGCCTGTCGTGTGGTCGGGTCGAAGTAGGTAGGTCGGACGGGCAGTCGAAAAAATCGCAGCACGAGCACCCACGCCCGCACCGCGGAGGTGTCGGTCGGCGTCGGCGTCGGCGACGGGCGGGCGTCCGTGCGCACGTCCCCAAGGATCCCACCCGCCAGGCACAGGCAGATCTGAGATGAGATATCCATCTCGATCGCGCGATCATGAACGGCCTTGTCCATCGAACTGTCCCGGCCAGCGTGGGGCGCCGTTGCGGATTGCGTGAGTGGGCGGGCCGGAGCCGTGGCCGTTTGGACGGGCGGGAGGCTTGCGTGCGTGCGTGTTCCTGCATCTTGTTCTGGGCTGTTCAACGCCAACAGACACTCGCGTATGTATCAAATACCTACCTACAGCGCGCCATCTCAACCCAGCCAACAGCCAACTAACCCATCACCACTATCAATCAACTACCGAGTACCTACCACCTCCAACACCAACCCAACCACACCGCCCTCGTCATCCCCTGCACGCGCAGAAGAAAACCAGCCCATACCCATACCCACCCGCGCCCATCCATCCTCGTGATAAACCCAGCAAGACCAAGTCGCACCCCCACCCCAAAAGAACCTGTTTCTACCCCCCAAGCCCCTAACCCCAGCCTGCGAGCTGCGACGCGCGCCTTGTTTTTCGCCCTCGCGTTGCCCAGACTACCTACGAGCCGGAAGCGAGGGAAGCGAGGGCACGGCGTCCCGTCCGCGACTCGTGCCGCGCGCTGTGCCTTGTCTTGTGCTGCCAGCTGCAATTCTTCACCCAAGCTTTGGCTTTGGCTGTCTCCACCCTCTGCTCTGCTCTGCTCTGACATCTATTGTACGGTCAGCCGAGCCGACGCCCGACCGGGACCCAGGGACTGCATGGGTGGATGACTCGGTGCCTTAGCCGGTGCCCTATCCTACTTACCTAGGTACTTACCTCTTACCTCTAGCCCCCAGAGAAGGGATTTGTAGCGTATAGGTAGTGTACATACATAGGTAGTACATACAACAGCCGTCACAGCTCGCTCGCTCATGACGCGCGCGGCCGAGCTATGTGCGTAGGTAGCGGCAACGGTGCGGAAAAGCTTGGTACGTGGTGTCTAGTGCTTGGCTCGAGACGGGGCGGTGGTTTCGACGGTTTCGACCCTGTTTGCGGCTGCAGTGGCGGGGCGAGGGGAGGCCTTACCTACCTAGGTACCATCCTACCTGTAACCTACCTACGCAGTCCGCACGCCGGACGATGGGCGTGTTTGCGTTCGTATAGTGCAACGCGAACAACTGGCACAGTACCTGGTATCAGTATCCTAGGAGTAGGTAGAAGCCGCATCACCAACCCAGGCCGAAACCCATAAACAAGCGAGCGCAAGCAGCGCGCCCGCGCCCAAGCCAAGGATCTGCACCAGCCCACCAGCCCAAAGCCCACCAGCCTTCCAAGCTTTCGCTCCGCTCATCACTGCAGCGCGCAGATTATTATCCGAGCATTGATAGGCAGCCTTGCAGCCACTAGTTACATACTGTAGCAGCACTAGGCAGGCAGGGCAGGGCAGGCGCGCTCAACGCTCAACAACCCGACCGGCCTTGTGCCTGCTCATCACCTACCTAGCTCGCTTCTGCTGCTCCGCAACCAGCCCCGGCGCAGCAAGGCGCAAGCAAAGCGTAAAGCCTACACTACTCTAGGTACCTAACCCAGCACGCGCGCCGGCGCCGGAGATGGCCTAGCCTACCTGGCCTAGCCTACGAGTAGAGTACTCCTACGCATGCGACCTTATTACCCGGATTGAGTACCTACCTACCGTAGAGTATGTTCCCAGCCTAGGTAACTAGGTACATAGGAGGCTGGAGGGCTTACCTGCAGTAGTAGCGCGCCAGGACCCTGACCCTGACCCTGACCCCGTCCTTGACCCAGTGACCCAGACCCTGACCTGACCTGACCTGACCGGTATAGAGCGATGTGCAGATGTGCAGTGCGGCCACCCGCGCCGTGTGGAGCCGTGCGTATTGATTGACGAGACTACCACGTAGGCTGCACTCGTGCGATACGCGTGAGCGACCGACGAGCAGCAGCGTTGGGTTGGGGTGGTGCTTGTTTGATTGCTAGGTAGGTATTTGCTATTGGATGAGTATTTGCATTTTGGATTTTGGATTTGTGCTTGCATCCGCGCTAGGTATGTACTCCTGTTGTATGGCGACCGGACCTACGATAGGTAGGTAGTTAGGTAGGCAGCGCAGCGCACGGCCGTGTGGTGTGGGTAGGTACGGCGCGTGGACGGGCCCGAGCCAGCCGGCACGAGGAGCGTCGGCGTCGCTAGGTTGGTCGGGTCGTGACGAGGTCGCGTCGCGGCGGGACGAGACGAGGCGAGACGAGGCGCGGCGGTGGCTTCTATCACTAGGTAGGCACTTACCGAGACACGGAGTAGAGAAGGATGGCGGAAATGCCCTAGAAGGCGGAGCGTGAGTGGAAGGAAGAAAGAAAGGATGGAAGGAAGGAATGCAGTCATCGTCACTAGGTAGGTAGGTGAGGTTTTACTCTAGATGGAGGAGCGCCCGCCCGAACACGAGGCTGCGCCGCCGTGGCCGCCGTGGCGCAAGCCCTGCGCCTCCTTCGTGTGTGTTGTTGCCTGCCATGCCGTGTACGGCCACATGCAGGACGTCATCACGACCATCAGGACCATCACGACGACGAAGCTCCTCTAGCCAGCCAGCCATGTTTCATCAGCGCAGAGATAGGTACCTACCACGTAGGCACACAGGTACAGTACAGTTAAGCAGCAGCCCCAGCCTTGCACGCAGCACACCTTGTGCAGATGAACTCCACTCAACGCAGCGATGCGCGCCAGGACCCAGGGCAGCGCGCACGCGACCCGCAGAACCTGGTCCTGAGACCTGAGGGGGGTGTGGAGGCGTGGAGGCGTGGATCTGGCAATGATTCAACTGCGCAACTGCGCGGATCGACACTCACTCGCTCACTCACTCGGCCACTCCGATACATAGGTAAGGTACCTAGGTAGCATTGCTTACCTACTCCTACAGCCTAGGTACAGGCGGGTGAGAAAGCGCGCACACACGCACACACGCACACACGCATGCAGGCAAGCAGGCAAGCAGGCAGCACCCCCCATACGCAAGCGGGTGCGCAAGCGGAAGTGGCCAGGTGCGCGGTCCGTGGATGGATGCACGCATGCGAGCGAGCGAGTGAGTGAGTGAGTGAGTGGGTGGTGACGGCAACGATCTGCGCCTGCGCCTGCGCCCTTTCCATCTGGTCATACCTCACATCTGCGTTTGCGTTTGCGATTGCGATTACGATTGCGATTGCGATTGCACGCCCTCGCTTTCCTTACTCCTAACCTTACACACTTGCACACCTAGAGTACACATTGAGTTCTTTGCGCACCTGGTCGTCGTCATCGCGGGTTTGTGTGAGCTCTGCTTGCTTGCCCGTCTGTCTATGCGCGTCGCGTCTGCAAGAGCAGTAGGTAGGTAGTACTCTAGCAGCAGCAGCAGCAGCAGCGAGCGCACATGCACTCGTCGTCGTCGTCGTCGTCGTCGTCGTCAGGGGCCTGCATACGTGCGGGTAGCAGCGCGCGCGCGCGCGCGCAAGTGTGTCCCGTGGGTGGGTGGGTGATTAGGGGCGCGGGACGAGGCATTGTTTGGCCGGGGGCGGCAGGGCGGCGGACGAGTAGAGTGCTCTGCTCTGCTCTAGCGAGAGATGACGATGACGGGATGGCGCGCGCGCATCAATGTTCCGCGCCGAGGCGGCCTAGCGGAGATGGATCCGGTGCGTGCGCTGGGGGGTGTGATTTGTGGGCGGGGTGGCGTGGAGGGCATGTCATGGAGGGCGGGTAGTGGACTAGTAGTATGGTGTGGTATGGTGGTGTGGTGTTGAGCGGGTGGCCTGGTTGGTTGGTTGGTTATTGTTGTTGTGTGGGTGTGTGTGTGCGTGTGCGCTTGTATTGTGTCGTACTTGCGTGGGTTTTGTGGTGGCTTCGTGGGATTTGTTTGTTGCGGTTTGGGTTGCGGGTGGCGGAGATTTTGGCGGTGGTGGTGGCGTCCTCACATGGCTCAGAACCAAGATGAGCTTGAGCTTGTTCGGGTGTCGGATCAGATAATAATACTGGGAAGGATCATCACAAGCACGTCAGGATGCAACAAGGCACTGTTGATGTTGGTGTTGAAAGAGTTCGATTGAATCGTGTCGTCGTTGATGATCTAGTAACCACCAGTACGTGTATCTTTCTCGCAGACAGAGAACCCAAGATGCTTTAACGCTGCGCTACCCATAACTAAAAAGGAAAATCTCGCCAATGAAAGAGAAACCATAAACACCAAAAGATGCTAAGTGATGAACGCTTCGCTTCGTAGTAGTTGCGCCTGTGTGGCGACCCGGTGCCGGAAATCATAGTCGTGATAGGAATTTAACGCCAGGCGCTCATCGTTCTCCGTAGCAGGGGTAACTGCATCGCTGCAAGAGATGCGGAGAAATGGCGATCGAGTAGATTACGCGCCGACTGTGCCGGACATTCGGACGCAGTGGTGGGAGGAAAAAGTAAAAAAGGAGACAAGTGGCGATTTAAAAAAGGCCTTTAGTCGGAGCTGACCGAGCCGCGGCTCGAGTCGGAGAAGTTGGAGGAGCCACCGTTGGAGCGCCGGCGACTGGCAGAGCTGGTGAAGCGCTCGAGCTGGCTCTTGGTGTGCTCATGCATGACGCTGCGAGGCGTTAGTGTTGTGGTTCAAGTAGAGAGATAATGGCGTTGTGACGTACCGGTTGTAGAGCGACATGGACTCGTGAGGGTTCTCCAGGTCGTACTGGTTGGCGAAGTTGTGCTGGGCCGACATGGGCTCGGAGAAGTTGTCGCGGACGTAGACGCCCTGGTGAGACTCGACGGCAGAAGACATGGTGAGAGTTGGTTGGTGGGAAGTTTTGGTTGTTTGTTTGGAGGAACAGAAGATGGGAGGAAAGCAGAAGAAGGCTGTGGATGCTGGTTTCTGGAATTGGCGACGCAGATTGGATCTAATATAGCCAAGTAGGCGTGCGAGCCAAGAGACCCTTACGCCGGAGAGATCTGCAAGCTATGATATCGCCGGGTGGGGCGAGAGGCAGGGGTGCGTTTTTTGCCGGCTCGGTGACGGAACCGCTAGACTCGTCGGGGAAGGACCCTGCAAATCGATGATGAGTAGGCTCAGTCCAGCCGCACGCAACGCTCCCGCGAGCATCACCGCCGACATCATCCGCCGGCCGAAGGAATGCAGTCTGTGCTGAGAACTCTCTTTTTTTTTCTCCCCAGCAACAGCCAACAAACCGGGGGAGAGCTAGGTATGCACGCCTGGCCCGGATATGACGCAGGGAGCGGCTGCCGTGTGATGCGCGCCAAGCCCCGTCCGCCTTGCGCGCGCTGCAGGCTACACCAACTCCATCATCAGCATCAGCCTCTCTTCCCCATCGCCCACCGCCTTCCTCGTTGGCCCTTCGACTCCCAGGGGCACCCGCTTCCCCGCTGTTGCTCGTCCCGCGTTGCTCTGCAAGTCACTGGAGTCTAGCCAGGTCGACGAGCCCGCCACGCTGGTTTCCTGCGTCACCTTCTTCAACGCTGCCCGCCAAGCCAACTAGTCCAATCGCCCCGACCCGCCGCCTCCGCGGTTCTCGACCGCGACCCTCTATCGTCCTTTCTCCACGTTTGACCTCACTGCTTTCCCGAATCGCACCACGAAATCGCTTGTAGAGCACTTTGCCTCGTGTGATGCCATGCACTGCTATGTCACCGTCAGACCCTATTCTCACACATCTCACCCATCTCACCTACTACGTAGCTCACCAAAAGTCCCTGCAGATGCAAACTCGCGTGTCACCCTCTTTTCTCTCCCCTTACAGCTGACGTTCTGGCGCGGCCGTAAATTGCCGCTCGCTAACCGCCAATATAGGCGTTAGACGTCATCCGGCTCCGACTTGCACACCACCAGGTCAGCCTCTGTTTTGTTCCACCCTAATCACACGTCTCGCACCCCGGTCCCTTTGCCGCAACAGTGTCCTTTTTGCGGCCGTCTTCAGCTGCTCGTAAACGCGGCGACGTTGCGTGCCTTGCGTCGCTTGGGTGCTCGTGCAACTTTCGCCACTTTCTCTGATGTCATGCGTCGAGCTCTCTGCCTACTCGATTTCCTCTTGTGGGCGGTCAGCGCCGCCGATCAGTGCGGGCAGCGAACGTCAGTTAGCATGAGCGACAGAGGATGGTCTTTGCCTCTTCTGCGCGACGACTAATTTTCAAACCTCATGCTGTTGGCTGCTTTCGGCCTGCCGGTGGCGGACGCGCACACGAGCCTGACGCAACATCTGATATCACCCAGCGGCGCCGCTGCAACAAACGGGACAGACACGCGCATCGCAAACACGTCTCTCGCCGCCCTTCCCGTGGTCCAGCGGCGGTGGCCACGTCTAAAGTTGCACCGATCCTCAGACAGCTGCCCTCCTTCTTCCTCCGGCAACGTCATCTTGGGACCACAACCATATGCACCCTCGGCCGCTCCTGCGACGCGTTCCCCGCCTGGCCCCAGACGAGGGCTGCGGAACACGGCAGCTGCTCGTCGGTTCGGCCGCCTTGAAACCATCCCAATCACGCTTCATAGGAGGAACCCGGAGTCGGCGCGCGGCTCTGACGTCTGTCTCTCCCCATAAGCACCACGGACCCCTTGTTGGCGCACCTGTAAGGCGGCGTAACGGCTTTCACTAGCCCATCGGTCGTAATTCAGCCGTCCAACCAACCACGCCGCTGCCCGGCAACGCCTCTGTCGTCTGGCTAGCCTCCGCATTTCACACGCGAGGGCGCGATAGCTAGCGAGGGTGCTCTTGGCTTGCATAGGAGGCTGGCACGGCTTGAGAGGCCCCTGTTCCGTCTCCGACGCTCGCTGGGGGGGTTTCTCCCCGCCTCCGACGCGGGAGGCGGCGGGCGGCAAGCCGCCTCATTGCTGAGCCGAATCACGATTAAGCCGTCTTATCGTGATTCTGGGAACCTGGGCCTTGTCCCGCGTGCGGAATTGTTCCAGCGAGTTTTCGAGGCTAGCGGAGGCGGAGGACGTTGCGAGGGTTGCTTGGCTGACGTTGACGCAGGTGATGAGACGGGAGCAGGAAGCTCATTTGCCTCCTTTCGAGGGTAGGACCTAAGAGTAGTAGGGGCGATCGCGATCGCGATGTGGAGGCGAGCGACGATTGGTTGCAATCGTTGATCGATTCGTTACAAGATGCCCGTCCGCCCCTGCCTACCAACCTGTTGTAGAGGACTGCCTCATCGCTGAACATCACATCGCAGCTCATCGATCGCATCATCACATCCATCATAGCGCACTTTGCAGTTGGCGGTTACGTCTTCTCCGCATCAACGGCCTCGCCCCTACTACGTATCTACTAGGACACGAGCATAGCAGTTGGCAGCAGCTTCCAAGGATCAATACGATATACGTAGCCACGACGCAGCTTGCAGCGCCAACTCGCCCGCGCGAACATCCCCTCCCCGTTCTTCTCGAAAGAACACATCATCACGGGCCCACGACGCTCACGACGACGACGACGACCA
This sequence comes from Aplosporella prunicola CBS 121167, assembly GCF_010093885.1. NCBI lineage: Eukaryota > Fungi > Ascomycota > Dothideomycetes > Botryosphaeriales > Aplosporellaceae > Aplosporella > Aplosporella prunicola. Next base: position 733,628 of record NW_022983545.1, read on the forward strand.
CCACCACCACCACATCATAATCCGGCGCCTTGATCATCATCAAGGCCCCCACGTCGCCACCGCTCCCCATGCACTCACGCCTCCCCATCCCGCACTTTAGCAAGCCCCTTCGCTGGCGCGCCCTCTGGTCGCGGCCGGCCACAACCTCCACCTCCACCTCAACCCCAACCTCGTCGTCTTCCTCCTCCCCCTCCTCATCCGCACCCCTAGCAGCAACGGTATCGCGCTCCTCGGCAGCAACAGCAGCGTCCTCGTCCACGTCGGCGGCCTCGTCGACAGACGACCTCGCGCTGCGCCAGCAGGATAGCGCGCGCAGCGTCTTGTGCAGCTATGAGCGGGCGGAGGAGGGGCCGCGGAAGGGCGAGGCGGGCGCGTTGAACTTGGATGGTGTTGAGGGCGTGGTTGTTGCTGTGAGGGAGGTGGGTGTGGGTGGTGATGGTGAGGCTGGTTCCAGGGGAGGTGATTAGGGGAATATGGTAAGGGGAAGGGTTGGGCTCAAGGTACGTTGAGTGCGCGTGCGCGTTATGTGGTGCTTGTGGTGTTTCTGTCTGTCTGTTGATGCGGTTAGCGTGACGATGGTTTTGGGGTGTAGAAAGTTGGTTGTGCCCGCTTGCTTGCTTGCGTAGGAGCGAGTTTGTCCGCGAGTTTGTCCGCGAGTCTGCCCTGTCTGTCTGTCTGTCCGTCCCTCTGTCTGTCTTGTCTATCAGCTTCCTAGCAAATCGAGCGCGAGCACGAGAGCGAGAGCGAGAGCGAGAAAGAGAGCAAGAGCACAGCTGACGCTGACGCAGGCAGGCAGGCAGGCACGACGTCGATCCCGGTCTCGGTCTCGATCTCGAATAAGCGTCGAGCTTTAAACAAGCACCAAGCAGGCAGACGAGCAAGCTGGCAAGCAAACGAGCAAACAGGCAGCCAAACAACCCTCCCACCTACCTACCTTCCTACCTACATAGCACGTACGTACGTATGTACGGTACACGTGCAAGCGCGAGGCTGGCACTGGCTGGCACGGGCTGCCAGTGTGCACGTGTATGCAAGCAAGCGAATAAACAAGCAAGCGCGCACCCATACTTCATCGCTACACCCTACCACACGCCCTACCACACACCACACCACACCACCAAACCCTCGTACACGTACTCCCGTCCTCAGCACAAGGTACTTGTAGCGTAGTCGACACAACGACATAGATATGCTATGCTATAATATGCTATGGTATGACATGGTATGCTATGATATGCTATGATATGATATAATATGCGTAGACGTCGGCGCTTGTGTGTTTGTATGCACTATACTGTATTGTAGCTATCTAGCAAAGAAGGGGGTGCGTGGGTGGAAGGATAGGTGGGTAGAAGGGTAGGGTATTTGGAATTAGATGCAGATCTAGATTAGGATCGTAGTTTAATAAGACTTATCGGCGCGTGTTTACGTATATATAGCGTAGGGTAGAGCTAGAACTAGTAGTATAGATATAAGTAGATATAGATATATATTAGTTTACTAGCTTTAGCTACTAGATATCTAGTCTAAGCTAGATTATAGGTTGTCTTAGTAATTTAGTCCTTTATACTAGTATCGCTATTATACTATCGTAGTTAGGACCTAATAGGTTAGGATAAGTTATCTATACTCTACCTAAAGGCTTCTCTCTTCTAGCGCTAACCTTCTACTTTTATATCTTTTCGCGTATATATATAAAGTAGGATATAGATAGATAGCTAGAGTATAGGTATAGGTAATAAGTTATAATCTTAACTTAACGCTTAACTTAACGCTAAACCTAATATTCTAACTTTAACCTAATCCTAATTATAATCCTGATTACTCTACGTACCGTACGTAGTAAGTAAGTCCGCTATAAAGCACGAACTACGAAGTACGAAGCACGAAGCACGAAATATAAATTATATATACAACTACCACTACTACTACTACGACTATCCTTAAGATTAAAGATACCCCTTCGTTATCCTCCTTCTTCTCCTTAGCACTACCTTACTCACTTACTCTTACGCACTCACTTACTCATCCACACACACACACACCCAAGTTATACATTCTCTTGCTTACTCCGAACTCGTCTACCCTACCCTACATACATACACAGCCCATCACTACGCTACGCTACTCTACGCTGCCCCGTCCCGCCCCGTCCCGTCCAGTCCCATCCGGTGCAGCCCACCCCGTCCCAGCCCATTTTCTACACCATGCGCTCCGCACCGCACCACAGCCCAGCACACGCACTCCGCCCCCAGCCAGCCAGCCAGCCAGCCAGCCGTAGCGCAGCGCAGGCACCACGACGCCACCTAGCTAGTGCGCATACATGCGTACGAGCACCACTGCCCTGCCACTGCCACTACCACAATCGCCCTGCCCTGCCTTCTTACGCCCTGTCGCGCAATGCGTGCTGCGCAGTGCGTGCAGTATTCACAACCCCCACGCACGCACGCACGTGCGCGACTGGATGGATAGATGAATGGACGGAGGATGGGTGCGTACGACACGTACGAGACGAGACAAGATGTGAAAGGGGGACAGACGTGGAAGGGGGACACATGTGTATTGTGTATATGTGCGCTACACTGCACGCTGCACGCTGCACGCTGCACGCTACACGCTGCGCGCGGGTGGGTTGAGCTGTGGTGGCCGAGTATTGTGATTGTGAATGTGAATGTGAATGGGATGGAACGGTGTGGATGTGGTTTTGGTAGTAGTAGTAGTAGTAGTAGTAGTAGTGGTAGTTTTAAAGTCGGAGAGAGAGAGAGAGAGAGAGAGAGAGAGAGATTACAAGAGGGAGACTATTGTAGAGTCATGAATGGATGGATGGTGTGCAGGTATGGTATGGTATGGTATGGTATAGGTGGTATATAGCAAGGGTATGATAAGGGTATGGGTGCGTGCGTGCATGCGTGCGTGGGTATCGAATCGGAACGTAAGCCGAGGGGACGAATACGGACGGACGGACGGGGCAGAGGGCGGTCGCGGTCGTTGGGGCGTTGGCGTTGGGGGGAATGGTGTGATGCAGCAGCGCGCAGCAGCAGCGGCGGTGGAGAGGCAGGCGCCGCCGCGGTGGGCAGCGCTGCGGGGTGCGTGTGCGTGAGTTCGTGTGTGGCGGTGAGGCGCGACGGGGCGACGGGCGGGACTGAGCGAGCTGTGTGCGTGTGTCGCTCGTTTCCGTTACCGGCAAGTCGGCGCATGCAATGCTCATCCATCCCGTCCTGCCTCATCTCGTCTCCTCTGCTCTTGTCTCGTCGAGTCGTCTTCTCGTCCCAGCCCATTCCATCGCCCCCTCCTCGTCCGAATCGAGCTTAGCCGAGTGAGCAAGTGATGATGAGTGTGTGCGTGCGCAGTCCATGCTATCTCCCCCTCGTTCTCCGCCGTCCAGACAGCCGGCGCAGCAGCAGCAGCAACAACAACAACAAATCTCCGCAGCTAGGCTAGTCACGCAGCCATGCGCGCCGCTTCTCCTCCTTCTTCTCGCGCCGCTTCTGCTGAAACGCCTTGATTTCCTTCTTGGAGAGCTTCTTGCCCTGGCGCTCGGCCTTGAGGCTGCGCCCGTCGTGGCTGTTGGCCGCGGCGTCGACGTCGAAGAACGCGTTCAGCTGGCGCTTGCTCTTGCTCTCGTCGCTGTGCTGCTCCGGGTTGATGTGCCCGGCCTGCCACCGCCCCGTGAACCGGTTGAAGTACCCCGTCGCCGAGTACGCCTCTGCGCCGTTGCCGCCCCCAGATCCTCCTCCTTCCCCGCCCGCACCACCGGCTGCTGTTGCCGCCGCGTACGCTGCTTCTCGCGCTGCCGCCTCCTCGGCCTCCTCGGCTTTCGCCTCCAGCGCGTAGTCGGCCGTGGGGTCGTAGTCGCCGTGAATGGCGGGGTTGTAGCCGCCGTGGGGCCGTCGCGAGGCAGACGCCTCGGCCATGGCAGGCGGCGCGCCAAGACTCGAGCTGGTGCCCGTCGCCGAGGTGCCGGGAGCAGCGCCGGGTGCGTCGCCAGCTGGCACGCGCGGGTTCTCCCACTGCGTGGCCTGGGTGAAGCGGTTGTAGAAGTAAAAGGCCTGGTGCGTGGGCTCCCAGATGGGCTCCCAGCCGTCGTCGGGCTGGTCGGGCGGGGCTTCGTTTGGCAGCGGAGGGGCCTCGTCGGGGAGGGGCGGGGCATCGGAGTCGGCGTCGGGGGTCGACTCGGTGGGCGTCAGACTGGTGCGTTTGCGCTTCTTGTCGTTGTTGGTGTTTTCATGACTGGCGGAAGGGTGGATGGCGTCATCGTCATCGGAGAGGGTGGGAGGAGACTGGGCGGGGGCGTCGGAGGTCATGCTGAAAGTTGTGGTGGTGACGAGAAGTGAAACAGCAGTCAATCAGAGTAATGAGAGAGAAAGCATGTCACGGTCACGTGAAGGTCGTGCACCCGGCAGGGCGGCTTGGGCTTGCGGTTGCGTCTCAGGCCGGGGCGTGCACGCGTGCATGGCGTCGTCGTCGTCGCCATCGTTCGGGGCACGGCGATCCAAATCAGTCTCACACTGTCCTTCGGCACTTGGACGCACGCCCGGCAGTGGGCCTCTGTTCCTCGTGTCCTTTTTCGTCGTCCTCTTGACCTACCTAGTACATACTTATTTGGCTTCTCTCTCCTATCCCCCCAGCCACCTGACAGCTGAACACCTTGAGGGCTAGCTACTCTGCTCTGCCGCCAACTCCTCCCACGGTTCGCTCTCTCTCTCTCTCCAACATATTCTTACCTCTCACGTGTCTTCGCACCATCGTCGACGATAGACCCCAAACGGCCCGACGCCCTCAACCAGCCCGCCAGCACGCCCCCGCGATAGACAGCTCCCGAGCTCACCGGCCTCCTGAACAAGCTCGCCGTTTTTTTTGCGCTGCCGCGTGCTCGCCCCGCGCGCGCCGACTATGCCACGAGGCTTCCCGCGCTAGCGGCACTGCTGTCTTGGGGCGTACCAGGTTGCCCGTCTGGTCAGAGCTCGATCTACCGGCCCTCTCGGCATCTACTTAACCCATCTACCGCACCCCATCCGCCCGTTCCTCAGATCCTCAGGAGTTTTCTGTGTTATATCGCAAAGGCCTGCCTTCAAGCGCGCCATCTACCGAGAGTCGAACAACCTGTCCCAACCTAACTTTCGTCCCCATCCATCCTCCTTCCACTTACGTCATTGTCACCGATTGGCTGCGCCGGGAGCGACGGCCGACCTCCATCATGCTCCCGATCGGGCGAACCCCCGGGGACCTGTCACCGCCTCATCAGATGTCCACCCAGGCCAGGGTATTGCCAAGCCTGCGGACTGTCCTCAACTCTCCACTGCTCGACGCTTCGCCCGCGCTTCCCCGCGCCCAACCCACGCGCCTCCCGAGCCTCAACAACTTTGACCAAAAGACCCATGGCTACTCGGCCTACGACGAGAGCCGGCCCTCCATGGCCGTCGCCTCGTCCATGCCGGCCCCGGCCTACCCTGCTTACATTGCAGCACCAACGCCGGCTCCGGTCCCGCATGCGTCCAACGGAATCCAGTACGGGCCGCCGAGGCCGGCATCGAGCTCTTCCGGCACCGTCTCGTCCGACCACCACTCGCCCGGTGCGCCAGGCGCCGCCGAGGCCAACGCCAGACGCCACGGGCCCGACATGTCCAAGGCCTCGCTGCAGAATGCTTCGCGATACGTCGGTCAGCAAGAGGTGCCCGGCGAGGGCTGGTGTTATGTCTACGACGACGGCAGCTACTGCAAGACGACGGTCGACGGAGAGCCCGTCAACCCGTCCTGGGGCTTAACCAAGGCGGGCAAACCGCGCAAGCGCCTGGCCCAGGCGTGTTTGACGTGCCGGGAGAAGAAGATCAAGTGCGAACCTGGTTACCCGACGTGCGCGCAGTGTGCCCGGGCTCGCCGGAATTGCAGGGGGTAAGTGAGGTTTTGTTTGTGTGACAATCGACGTTTGTCGCAATCGCTTCATCAGGGGGCTGTGACTGACTGGTTTCAGTGGAATGAGCATGCACAAACCGAGCCCTGATGCGCAGAGGGCGAGCACGTCAGAAGCAACAGCCGCTCCCGGCAAACAGCGCGTCGAGGGGCTCCTGACTGCAGATGCTCCTCGGCGGCCACCCGCGAGCGTGAGCCCCTCGCCGGACACGCTCGAGTGCGTTTCAAACGCGCTGAGGACTGAAACGGCTCGAAAACGGCAACGTCGTGCATCGTCGTCGAACGAAGGACCGGGCATGTTGGACGCCGCGGCAGCTTCGGGTGCTGGCAACCTCGCTGCTGCGCCTGGTCCTACGGTCCCTCCCTATGTCTTGAACGTAGATCCCTACGAGGTGGACCCAGCGCACACGCGGCGACTGCTCGATCTCTACTTCACGTACATCAATTCGACGACGTACACGGTGTTTCCGCGCGATGCGTTTATGCGGTGGGCGACGAACGAACGGCCAAAGTCGACCGAGGACCATCTCCTGCTGTACGCCATCATGTGCATGGGCAACGTCTTTTCGACGGATGCGCGGCAGGACTTTGTCGAGCCGGTGCTCGTGAACATTGTGACGAGCGGGCTGGAGGAAAGGATTGGCTGGTTCACGCTGCAGGTGTGTCTGAGCCAGCTCCTGCTGGCACTTTATCATTTCGCACGTGGCAAGAACGGCAAGGCGTACGCGTGGTGCGGGTTGGGTCTACGAGCGCTCAGTGCGCTGAGGTATAACACGGAAAAGGGCGTGACGTGGCTGGCAGACGAAGAAGATCCGGAATTTGGCTTCAACCCGGAGACGCTCGTGGAATGCCGGCGGAGGATCTTCTGGGCCGGGTTCCTGATGGATGTAAGTCGGACGAGGGTCGGACCAAACAAAGCACAAGGTTACTAATAATGTTTGGGAAACAGCGCTTCAACGGGCACGCGGGCGGCACGCTCTTCATGATCGGGCTCGAGGAGATATTCGTGCGGCTGCCGTGCACCAACGCGGCCTACGAGGCGGGCGAGCCCGTCGAGGCGCCGCTGCTGCGGGACGCGGGCCCGGACGCGGACCCGGCGTCGCCGGCGTGGCAAAACGTCGGCATCATGGGGCAGCTGGCGCAGGTGTCGGCCATCTGGGGCGACGTATGGGCTTTCACAACGCGGACGGCAAGCAGCTGCGCACCGCTAGACATAGGGGCATACGAAGCCTTCCACGCGCGAACAACAGCACGCCTACACCACTGGCGCGCTGCCCTCCCACCGCATCTCGTCTTCACGACGCGCAACCTCGACAGCGCCATCGCTGCCGGCGTCGGCCCCGCCGGCTCCCTCGTCTCCCTCCACGCCCACTTCCACGCTACCCTCATCCGCCTCAACCGCCACGCCCCGCACGCCCATCTCCCGCCCCACCTCCTCTCCCGCAACATCGCGCACGCGGTGCGCGCGGCGCGCGACCTGCTCGCTCTAGCGGCGCCGCTGGCCCCCGCTGCCCGCGTCGCCCGTCTCGGCCCCGACGTCGCAATGCCCCCACGTTTTGCCTTCAGCACCCCGTTTCCGGGGTACGCTGTCATGCTCGCGACGGACGTGCTGGCGGCTGTGGGACCGGGGCCGGGAATGGGACTGGGAACGGGGACTGCGGCGCTGGCGGATGTGCTCGGCGCGTTGGAGGCGGGGCTGGCGCTCGTGGATGAGATAGCGCGGTTTTGGGCGAGTGGACGACAGCAGCGACGGGGCGTCAAGGCGCGATTGCGGCTGCTGGAGGAGGGCGTGCTGGGGCAGGGTGGGGGCGGGGGGATGGGTGTGCCCCGTGGGGTTGGGGGGCTAAGGTGGTGGCGCGTTGATGCTGCTGCTGTTGGTGCTTCTGGTGCTGGTGCTTCCGATGGGTTTGGGTTTGGTATGGGTGCAGGCAAGCACCAGCACCACCACCAGAACCAGACACAGTCACAAAACCAGGCCCAGTGGTGGTGGCGCGTCAAGACGCCGCTGGAGGGCGCGTTTGAGCGCGCGGATGACGTCGTGTATGGCGCTTCGGATGGGGCGGTGGCGAGGGGGGTGCTGGAGGCCGGGGGGCTGGGGCTGGGGCTGGTGTAGTTGTGGTTGTGGGTTAATGTCGTCTTCTGCTGGGCGGGAGGTCGGTTTTTCGTTTCATTTCCTTTTTGCCTTTTCTTTTCCTTTTCCTTTT